>NC_091453.1:124990843-125290843 GCF_964237555.1 Oryctolagus cuniculus
GTGCAAAACCGAACATAATCACATAGTAAGTGATAGAACATTCAAGGAATTCTCTGGGGGACTCCAGTATTTGACAGTGTAGTGAGATGAGAAAGAATTGGTAAAGGAGATTGAATAGAAATGGCCGGTGCCATAGATGAAAGTACCAAGGGAATATGTTGCTATGGAAATGAAGAGATTGTGAAAGAAGGAATGGTTAACTGTATCAAAAGCTGCTAATAGGGCAAATAAGCAAGGAATGAGATGATGTTTGGAATGAGTACATGGAAGTTAATTTGTAACAATGTATTTGTAACAACTAGAATGGGTCCTTGAAAGTATGAGAGGTGAGGAATTAAAGAACTCAAGTGCAAGCAAGTCATTTAAAGAACTTTGTGGTTAAGGAGAGCAAAGAATAGGATCAGAAATGTTTTAAGCTATAAATAATTGGGTTTGGCACTGTGGTATAGCAGATAAAGCCGCAGCCTGCAGTGCTGGCATGCCATATAAGCTCCAGTTAGAGTCCCGGCTGCTCCACTTCCGATCCAGCTCTCTTCTATGGCCTGGGAAAGCAGTAGAAGATGTTCCAAGTCCTTGGACCCCTGCACCCACATGGGAGACCTGAAGAAGCTCCTGGCTCCTGGCTTAGTATAGACCCAGCTCTGGCCATTGAGGCCATTTGAGGAGTGAACCTGCAGATGGAAGACCTCTGCCTCTCTGTAACTCTGACTTTCAAATAAATAAATAAATCTTTAATAAATATATATAAGTAATTATAGGATGCTTATTGAAGGGTAAAATCCAATGCAGAAATAACTTTTGATTTTGGAAAGAGGAAGAGTTCAGAGAGTGATGTGTTTTATTTGTTTTGTTTTGTTTTAGTTTAAGGACTTCTGCAAAACTGGAGTAGATGGCCCTAGAATAGATCACAGGCAATGTACCAATATTAACACAAAAAAGTTAGATATGTATGTATATTTGTGGGAAAATACATGAAATACTGTTCTAACTTGAGTGTTTTTCCTGAAAATCAATGTCTGATTCTACCTCTTTTAAATTTTTAAGGACTTTATTAATACATTAGATTCTCTGGGTCACAGAAAATGTATGATAATTACTACAGCACAATTTTCATGTTAATGCAATATTAGTATAAAGAGAACTAATTCAATGTTGTTCATAGATACAGTTTTAAGAATATAATACTTCCCTTCCTCTCTCTCTCTTTAATTTTTAAGATAACATTTTAAATTTATATTGTAGTCAAAGACAATGCTATGCTAAATAAAGAGTTTTAACAAATTAAAAAGTAAAAAGACCTTAGTTCAGCAGGAATATATGCAAGGGCTATAAACAATACTCAAAAGATGTCTTGAAAAAAAGTAATGTACATAAAATTGTACATATTTATGATGTACTATATGATGCTAACACATATGCATTGTGTAATATCCAGTCAGGGAAACATACTTATTTCCTTAATCATTTAACATTTCTTTATGGTGAAAACTTTCAAAATTATATCTTCTAGTCTTTCTGTGTTTTTAATAGAGAAATATACTGTATATTATATTCACATTACCATGCAATAGAACCCCAGTACTTATTTCTCCTACTATAACTTATATGCATTAACCAATATTTCCCCCCTCCCTCTCCAGCCTCTGGTATCTACCATTATACTTTTGATTTCTGTGGGATCACCAATTTTTTAGACTCCACATGGAAAATTTGTTTTTTGCTATTAGTTTAATTCTCTTTATATTTGGATTTTTTATGTGTGTGGAAAAAGATGTCCTTTTAATAAAATGTGTCAACATATATCACACACAAACTACAATGTATCATAATCGCTTTCTTTTTCTCTCTTAATTCAGAACCAGACTACAAGGTAAGAAAAACACAAACGGCTATAATGTTCCAATAATCTGAACAAGGTCTTTTTTCAGGCAAATTATATCACATAGAATATAGTATACATGTTAATCACTTGTCAGATATATAGCCTGAAATATTTTCACCTATTTATTGTTTCCTTTGCTGTCAGAAGCTCTTTAGTTTGATGAAATTCTATGTAATTACTATCTCTTTACCCTCACCCTCTGTCTTCTTCCTTTATTGTCCAAGCAATACTGTCACCTAAGAGTGAAAGTTGGGAAGGAAGTGCTGGGTGTTTGAATTAGGAGGAGGATGTGCAAAACAGATTCTTATGACAGTGGTGAAAGGAGGTAATTATAGAAATGACATCATAGCAGTTTTAAGGCCTTGCCTAACTTTGAAAGTATAGAATGATATTTCTTGGTTTCTGTAAGTCAAGGAAAAAGAGATACTATTAAATAATTAATTATAATTCATATGAACACTGGTAAACTATGGAGTTTAGTACAGGGGAAATTGAGGACGTAAGAAGGTAATTAATAGTTAATAAAAATAATTAATGAGCATTGATGTGGATGGGATAAATAGAGTTGGGTATGCAAAGGTAGGGGATGGTAGCCAGAATGAGATTCTTGCAAGTGAAACTTTGGAGCAGTTATATTTTTTATTATGACAAAACCTAGGATATATTTCATGAAAGTAGGGGGAGAAGATTGCATTGAAAGAATGATCACTTGAGAAATGGACATTAAAGAGGTGACATTCCAGGGTATCTGAAGCTTGATCTATGTGGATAAAGCAATTAGCAATAGCTGTGGCTGAATTAGTACTAGAGAGAGTGACAGTGAACTGAGAGACAAAATCTTTAAGAATGACTTAGAAGGACACTGGAATCTATAAAATGACTGCAACAGGGAAATAAAGAGAATGGTTTACTTTGAGACTATGGTATACAAAGCAAAGGGCCTCAGGAAGGATAATAGAATTAAATACAATTAATGTAGTATAATATATTAATATATAATAATAACATAAATGATAATATAATTAAATATAATTATCAGAGAGGGTCATATAATTAAAACATTTTATAAATAGTTGGGAGGGGTATTTGGCTGTTTTCAAAAGGTCATTACAGGGGCTGGTGTTGTGGCATAGAGAGTAAAGCCATCGCCTGCAGTGTTGGCATCCCATATGAGCACCAATTTGAGTCCTAGCTGTTCCACTTCCAATCAAGCTCTATGCTATGGCCTGGGAAAGCAGTGGAAGATGGCCCAAATGCTTGGGCCCCTGCACCCATGTGAGAGACGTGAAGAAAGCTCCTGGCTCCTGGTTTCAGCATGGCCCAGCCCTGGCTGTTGCAGCCATATGGGGAGTGAACCAGTGGATGGAAGACCTGTCTCTCTCACTCTTACTCTCTGTAACTCTGTATTTCAGATAAATAAATACATCTCTAATTTACTGTTAATCTGATATAATTATATTTCTCTAAATAACTGTGGCTGTATTAGTCAGTTTAGATGTTAGGTGCCAAATTATAACATTTGTTAAAGTAATCAATTGATTGTTTAGCAGCCATGTCTCATTGGGAAGTAGTTAATTGAACGTGCTGATAGTCCCAGTCCTCAAAGTAGAAATATGAAAATGGAAACTGGTAAGTTTGCATACTCGAGACAAAGTGGTCAAACCAACATCCTAGTGTTAGGGGTATGTGTTGTGACACAGTGGGTTAAATTGCCATTTGGAGGGCTGGCATCTCATATCAGAGTGCCAGTTTGAGTCCCTGATATTCCATTTCTAATCCAGGTTCCTGCCAATGCACTTGAGAAGGCAGCAGAAGATGGCCCAAATACCTGAGATGCTGTCACCCACATGGGAGACCAGGATGGAATTCCTGGATCCTGGCTTCAGCTTGACCCATCCCTGGGCTAGTCTAGCCCCAACCTCTGTGGGCATTTGGAAAGTTAACCAGCAGATAGAAGATCTCTCGTCCCCACTTCTCTGTCACTCTGCATTTCAGATAAATAAATAAATCTTAAAAATTATAGAAAAGATCATAATAGTAACAACTAGCAAAGCCAAGAATAGAATAACAGTAACGTTCCCGAGTTAAAGATGGCAGATTTAGTCTAAAAGCAAAATAAACAGAACAAAAACAATAGCAGCAGCAATCAAAACAAATAAAAAAGAAAACAGAATAGCCCATTATTTTTGAATTACATATAAATATTCGATGATTTTTAGTTTTATTATGTCTCAAATATACTTGAAATATACTTGTGCTAAAAAGTCTTATGTTGACAATGCTGTGTTGAAAAGTCAGTTCACTTGCCTTCTCAATCTATAGTTGTAGAGCAATTTTAAATTAAGTTTCATGAAGTGTATGTTAAGGGAATGCTGTTATTTTTAAAAATGTCCTGTGTTTCCTTGTTCTTAAGCATGATACCCTTATGGCATTTTACTTGCAATGAAGCCAATTATACAGAAAATGAGATAAGTCAAATGGATGTAGTAACAGGTAAAACATTCATTTAAACTTTCTATAATCAAACTAAAACCATACTTCTCTTATAAGAACTGTTCTTCATTTCTTCTTTTGACGTTATAATGATTCAGGAAATTCTTGACAAGTACATTTCCAAGTTCAGAGAGAAGGAAAATTTTTGTTGAAGATCAGTCAAGTATACCAGTTTTCACCATCTTCTTTCCATGGTTGTCTATATTTATTAAGACATATATTACCAGCATAAATAGTTATTATTATAACCAAGAACAATAAGTATTCACTGACCTGCAATATATTTTATATTAAACATTTTGCTGAAACTATTGTCTGATATTTTTCAGTGACAGGTCCTTTGGTTCCAGAGCTATTTAAATTATTTCTAAATGACTTACCACATCATTAGAGATTATACCTCTATCCTGGACAAAATCCATTCATTTAAATAGGAAATGACTTGCTTTCAGATTAACACACCATTAACATTTCAACTATAGATTAAAATTGTCAACCTTTCACATTTTAAATGAATAGACTTACAGTTACTAAAGTAGTGAGGTGGCTAAGTAAATTGCTGTTGATTTCTTGTTATTTCCACAAAGACAGCCATTACAAATAGATATGAAAATATTATTTCTCTACTATTAATTTGGGCTTGCTCATGTACTGTGCTTAATTTGAATTGGTATTACTCAGTTATTAGACATCCTTTTTATAATATCTTCCTGATAATTCTCAATTTTTAATGAAGCATAATATGTGAATTTCTTAAGATGCTTTTAAAATTAAAATCATTTGCAAATATAGCCTTATAATGTAACATTAAAATGAATTTGTACATAAATACCCCAGTGATACTAAGTGAAAATTTTAGAAATTGACAATATAATATTAGCTTTCTTGTATTAATAATTATAACTTTCCCTTTACTCTTGAGTGTGTGTGCATGTGTGTGTATGTAGGTCCCTTTATTTCTCAAAATAAAGTTAGATAATTATTTCAAACGTAGAAACTGAAGCTAGAAAGTTAAGTGACTTCTCTAATATCATGTAACTGGCAGAGCTGGGATACAAATTCCAAAGCCTGTTGTGCTTCTATTGTGGGGTTACACAAAATTTGAAAAAGAGCTAAGTACTGATTAGTGATGTGTTATGCAAAAATTTTCTGTTTATTCTGAATAAATCATTATTATCTATAGACAATTATATAATGCTTTGCCATTTTCCAATTACTTTGACTTATTCTGGATTATAATCATTCATTTCAATTTCATTTTAAGATCATATCAGATCAACTCTCTAGCATGGATATCAATGTTACCAATACACAGAACTGTTGCCAGTATCCAAGAGATACATGATGTTGTCAAGATTATAGATGAAGAGATGGAGTCAGAAATCTGATCTCGATCTCTTATCTCTAAAATATTGTAGTATACCAGGTTGATAACACATTCTGGATGGCATCGTAACTCTACTTGGGCTCAGATTGCACTCAGTAGTACTTTTGTATGTGTGCTCACATTATACCATTTGCTTTCTGATCCTCATGATAAGCACTCAGCCTCTGACACTCTTCTCTGCACCACCCAGCTTGGATGGACAGTGTCTTGAATTGTTCTGGGACTGGAGAAGAAAGACTGTTAAAAGGATATAGTCCCTGAAAGAAGGGAAGTACACATAAACAGCTCTACTCATTCTTACCTTTCCCTTTGCAATTTGCTGAAAACATCTTCCAATTTGCTGAAAACAAGTGGCAATATGACTGCACTAAAGAGGGAGAATTTGGAATTTCAGACCACCACAGTGAATGAATATGAGAAGTGAAATCACCAGAGACAAGAGAATCATAGAAGGGGAAACTCCAAATCTGTGTTTTTAACAAAAAAAAAATGTATGATTGGTCAACTCCAGAACTGCATAAAAACAGGGCAAGATTCCCAGGAACACAGCAGAAATTAGCAATGGGAGGCTAATGAGCTGAATAGAGATTCTAGCCTCAGTGTTTTCATGGCATTCCATTTGCATATTAATTTTTCTTCTTACATAGAAATCAAAGAATATAGAGTATTTTTCTTCTATCAATTTTTTACATCCTAATATCCTATTAATATATTATTTAGACCCATATTATTGTCAAACACTTATACTCTATTTTTATAATAATTTTACATTTATATTGATTTTATAACCTATTTAAATTTAAGTACAAGTATCCTGAATCTCCTCCTTATCAGCCATATTTGATAATTGTGGATTCTCTGTGAAGTTCTCTGTGTGTGATAGGTTAAGTGTCTATTTTATGTACTCTTGGTTATATTTTCTAAATTTTTCAATATGACCTTACATTATACTCTGATAGAATAAATGACAAGTTAAAAGGCCAAAAAATTCATGCAGGGAGAAATATATAAAGAATGATATTATCCATGATTGGCATGAATTTGGAAAATTGATTTTTATATACACTGCTGGGAAAAAAATTTTGAATGTATATTTATTTATTGAAAAGTACAATGAGACAGGGAAAGGCAGGAGGTGGGAAAGGGGGAGAAAGTAACAGGGAATGAGAGAGGGAGAGAGGGAGGGAGAGGGAGAGGAATATCAGTGTCACAAGCAGTGACCTATCATGCCATTGTATATAAGAAACTTGAGTATCCATGGATTTTAGGATCCATGGGGAATCCTGAGAAAATTCCCTATGAATACTGAGAGTTGATCTCATATTAACTGTTCTTATCACAAGGGAAAAAAAAAAAACAGTAAATCCTAGCTTACTTGTCACCTTTAAAGATACAACTTCTATGACCCTCCAATATAAAATTAGATATTCTGTATCTAATCACCCTACATTATTTATGTAAATCCTTCTTCATTCTTTGATATTATTCTTTTTACCTTTTGTCTCCCTGGAATAGAATACAAATTCTCTTAAAAATATGCTAAGTATCCTATCACCATTTATCTTCCCTACTTAGAAAAATATTTGGGATATGTATAAATACCTACATGTCTGTCTATATAAAGCCTTGTTGAAAATATGCTAATATAGCCGGCGCCGTGGCTCACTTGGCTAATCCTCCACCTGTGGCGCTGGCATCCCAGGTTCTAGTCCCGGTTGGGGCGCCGGTTCTGTCCCAGTTGCTCCTCTTCCAGTTCAGCTCTCTGCTGTGGCCCGGGAAGGCAGTAGAGGATGGCCCAAGTGCTTGGGCCCTGCACCCACATGGGAGACCAGGAGAAGCACCTGGCTCCTGGCTTCAGATCAGTGCAGTGCGCTGGCCAAAGCAGCCATTTTGGGGGTGAACCAACAGAAAAAGGAAAGCCTTTCTCTCTCTCTCTCTCTCTCTCTCTCACACTCACTGTGCATCTCTGCCTGTCAAAAAAAAAAATAAAGAAAATATGCTAATATTAATTCATTATCTCTATAGGTCTTGAGCATTTTTTTTGAAAAATTGTTTCACAAACAGTTAAGGGGAGATTAGAGCATTTACATAAATAAGAATAATATAGAGGAAATTTGTAATGCCATATATTGAAGTATGTTTTAAATATATGATAATTAAAGCATCACATTTTTGGTATTGCAATTGGGAGATTAACTGCAGAAAGGAGAAATCTTTATCTAGTGCCAATCTCTGTCTTACTCATTGCCCTACAATTTTATGGGCTCTTTTCAATTTTCTCCTAAGAGCTATCCTATTTACTGCCTCAAGATCCAAACACATGCTGACGTGTTCGTCATACTGAATTAACTAAAGTAACAGAGCTTAAAGTTACAGGAATGAGAAGTAAAAATGTTGCCAAGTTGGCCATTAGGTGTTTAGGTGTGACCATAAAAAGTAGACAAATGTTGACTTTATATATATATATATATATATGTGTGTGTGTGTGTGTATATATATATATATGACATGTATATTCTGATTATGGGAATTAATGGCACATACTGGCATTAATTAGTGGCTCAAAGCATCTCAAACTCACAGGGGTTCACATCATGCTGGAGCCTTAACTAACCCCCAGCCTGTTCCTTATACTTTTTTTAGAATGCCTGTTATTTCTGAGTGCTGAGATCTAGGGTAAGACTTGTGCAGTCCTTTGGCCTTTATTGACTTTTGGTTTACTTAATTGATATCCATGTGTTATGAAATTCCACAGTGGTGAAAACACATAGCTGACAGTGCTGGCAAAAGCGTTATGCAGGGAAGGCAAGTCTATCTATTTTACATTTCAATGATTAGAGAGGGTCCCAAATAAGCAATCTAATACCAGGTGGCTAGCTTCTTTCCTGTGGGAGAACATCGTTTCTGGTTGATACCTGGTGCTAATGAATTGTTCAGTCAACCTTGATTGTATCTATGTCATTATTCATACAGAACATGATATTGCTAAAATGTGCAACTTTTTCTTACAACCTTGACCTCTTTTCATTTATGTTTACTGAGAATGCACTGAGGTGGCCAGGGATAGGGTTTGACTGATCTTCACATAATGAGGATGCCTTATTCATGTGATTATTGAAAACATATTGTGTTCTGATTTCCTCCTTGTGACAACTCATGTAAAAATATTCTCATATTCTGAGCCTTTTGGAGTTTAGATTTGTCCCTAACATGTTCCTAAGTGACCAATAAATACATGCAGTATTCCTCATCCCCTTGCCTTTGCTCTCAATCCCCCTTACTTTACTCTCTATTATTTTAATATCACTAATAACCTGCTAATAGTATATGTAACTTACTTATCTGTTACATTCGTCTTTATCATCTGCTTCCTCCAGTGAGAATGCTAACTTCACAATAACAGAGATGAGTGGATGTTTTGTTATCAGATATGCCATCAGCATCAAGAACTGTGCTTGGCACAATGTAGGAGCTTAATAACTTTTGAAAAAAAGAATGAATGTGAGAATTTATGAAACTTGACTTACTTGGGGTGATCATGTGAGGTAGGGATTAAATTTTACTAATTTCCATATAGATAATCATATACTCCAGCATCATTTGTAGGCTAATTCATAATTTCCTCCCTGTCATATAATAACATAATCAAACATAAATAATTTATATTTATATGAATGAGTCTATTTTTTGTTTCTGTATTCTCAGATTTGTCTGTTTTTCTATCCTTCTATCAACTATTCACTATATGATGAGCCTTAATTCTTATTAGGGAAAGTTCCTCTACTCCCCTCTTTTTTCTCTAAAGTAGTCTGGCCTTAGTCATTGATCTTACCATGTAAATTTTCAAATTAGTTTGTAAAGTTCCATGAAATACCTTGTTGGAATTTTTAATAGAATTACATGAAGTTTATGTAATAATGTGAGAGAATAGTCTAGCACTATCAAGTTATTATTTTTGTTTTTTCTTATTTTTTATTTTTTATTTATTTTTTTAACTTTTATTTAATAAATATAAATTTCCAAAGTACAACTTTTGGATTATAGTGGCTTTTGCCCCCATAACCTCCCTCCCACCCGCAACTATCCCATCTCCCACTCCCTCTCCCATCCCATTCTTCATCAAGATTCATTTTCAATTATTTTTATATACAGAAGATCTATTTAGTAAGTAAAGATTTCAACAGCTTGCATCCACATACAAACACAAAGTATAAAGTACTGTTTGAGTACTAGCTATACCGTTAATTCACATAGTACAACACATTAAGAATAGAGATCCTACATGAGGAGTAAGTGCACAGTGACTCCTGTTGTTGATTTAACAATTGACACTCTTATTTATGACGTCAGTAATCACCAAGGCTCTTGTCATGAGCTGCCAAGGCTATGGAAGCCTCTTGAGTTCACCAGCTCCGATCTTATTAGATAAGGTCATAGTCAAAGTGGAAGTTCTCTCCTCCCTTCAGAGAAAGGTACCTCCTTCTTTGAGCCTGTTCTTTCTGCTGGGATCTCACTCACAGAGATCTTTCATTTAGGTCAACTTTTTTTTGCCACAGTGCCTTGGCTTTCCATGCCTGAAATACTCTCATGGGCACATGCTCAGTTGGACTTACCCCTAATGGTGGAGTTAGAAATGTGCCAGGGGAATCCAATTCAATCCCATCAAGGTGGCATGTACCAATGCCATCTCACTAGTCAAAGTGCTCAGTTTCAGTTCACAATTGATCATAATGATAGGTCTAAGAGTCAAAGGGATCCCATATACAAGACTAGTGTCTGAAAATACTAACCAATAGAATAAAAAAGGGAGAGAATGATCCAACATGGGAAGTGGGATACACAGCAGACTCATAGAATGGCAAATGCCCTAAACAACACTCTGGCCTCAGAATCAGCCATTAGGGCATTCGGATCTGGCTAAAAAGCCCATGAGAACTTCCACTTTGACTAGATCAGAAGTGGAGTAGCTGGGACTCAAACTGGCACCCATATGGGATGCTGGTACTGTAGGCAATGGCTTTACCAACTATGCACAGCATCGGCCTCTCTAGATTTTCCAATTTGTTGGCATATAGTTGATCATGATAGTTCCTAGTGATTATTTGTATTTTGTTGTGTCAGTTGTAGTTTCTCCTTTTTCATCTCAGATATATTACAATTCAGTCACGTGACTGTTCCTTAAGACAATCAGAATTTGATGTCTAGTATAAGTTTTAAAAAAGGTACTACTAAAAATAATTGTACTCAAAAGTTGATTTAATATATTAATACCTTTTACTGCTTTATCAAGAACATTCTTAACTTAAGGTGATTTCTTTTTCTTGCAAGTGTATGACAGTAAAGAATTAAAAGAGTAACAGTTTGCTGCCCCTGCCTTATTGTTGAAACTTCCACACAGACCACACTTTGATATCTCTGGTGTAAAATATATGTGTAGGAGTGTTATTGCTGGGTCATATATGTACATCTTCAACCATATTAGATAATATCAAATATTTTGAAGTGGTTATACCAGTATACAATCTCTCCAGCAATGTCTATGTATTCTCCTTACTTCACATGCCTATAATTGCTTGGTCCTTTTCATGTTTTAATATTTTCCAGTCTTATGGGAGTGGAGTGACATTTTGCTGTATTTTTAGCTGCATTATACTATTGAATTTGTTAGTATTTTCATTAATTTTTAGTGCTTTTTGTGTGTCCAAGCTTAAAAAATCTACCCTGCTGCAGTTTATAGATATTAATTTCCATCATGTTGTATTACCCAGTCTTAAGTTGCTGACATTTTTCTAGATCCTTGAGATGCATTGATAGCTCATTTACTTTGTGCCTTTCCAATTTCTTAATGTAGGTATCAATTACTATAAACTTTCCTCTTAACACTGCTTTTGCTGTATCCTGTAAGTTTTGATATGTTGTATTGTCTTTATTTGTTTCCACACTTTTTTATTTCTCTTTTGATTTCTTCTATGACCCACTGTTCATTCAAGGGCATGTTGTTCAGTCTCCATTTACTTGCACATATTCTAGGGATTCCTGAGTTGCTGATTTCCAGCTCCATTGCATTGTGATCAGAGAAGATCAATGGTATGATTTTGATTTTTTTGAGTTTGCTAAAACTTGTTGTACGGGTTAGAATGTGGTCAATCCTAGAGAATGTTCCCTGCACTGGTGAGAAGAATGTATATTCTGCAACTGTAGGATGAAAAATTCTGTAGATATCTGTTAGGTCCATTTGGTCCATAGTGTCGATTAACTCTATTTCCTTGCTGATTTTCTGTCTGGTTGATCTGTCCATTGTTGAAAGTTGGGTATTGAAATCACCCATTACTCACTCAAATTGCATTTGAGTCTATGTCTCCCTTTATATCCCTTAACATTTCTTTTAAATAGCCAGCTGCCCTGTAATTAGGTGCAAATACGTTTATTATAGTTACATCTTCTTGTTGAATTGATCCCTTAATCATTTCAGTGTCCTTCTTTGTCTCTTTAACAGTTTTTGTGTGAAAGTTTATTTTGTCTGATGTTAGAATGGCTACACCAGCACTTGTTTCGGTTTCTGTTAGCATGGAATACCTTTTTCCATCCTTTCACTTTCAGTCTGCGTGCATTTTTGTTGGTGAGGTGTGTTTCTTGTAGGCAGCAAATAGATGGGTTTTGTTTTATAATCCAATCAACCAGTCTGTGTCTTTTAGCTGGAGAGTTAAGCCCATTTGCATTCAAGGTGATTATTGATAAGTAACAACTTGGCCCTACCATTTTTCCATAAATACTCCTATTTTTCACTTTGGATTTCCTTTGTGCTTTTATTGGGAGATTCTCTTCATTTACCTTCTTCTGTAGTGTTTCTGTGTTTCTGTGTGCAGCACACCCTTAAGCATCTTCCATAGGGCTAGATGGATGGTGACAAATTCTTTCAATTTCTTTTGGTAATGGAAGGTCTTTATTTCACCTTCATTCATAAATGAGAACTTTGCAGTGTGTAGTATTCAGGGTTGACAGTTTTTTCCTCTTAAGACTAAGAATATATTTATCTTGCCATTCTCTCCTAGTCTGTAGGGTTTCTGATGAAAAGTCCACCGTGAGTCTAATTGGAGATCTTCTGAAAGCAATCTGGCATTTCTCTAGTGCATATTTTAGAATCTTTTTTTATGTTTGACTGTGAAGAGGTTAATTACCATGTGTCATTGTGAAAATTTTTCTGGTTATGTCTATTAGGAGTTCTGTGTGCTTCATGTACTTGGATGTCCATTTCTTTTTCCAAAGTGGGGAAATTTTCTGTTATTATTTCACTAAAAAGCTTTCTATTCCTTTCTCTTTTTCCATACCTTCATACTAGGTATTCCTGGTGCCCGTATGTTGAGTCATTTGATAGTATCCTACAGATTCCCAACAGTTGTTTTTCAGTTTTCTAATTTCTTCTTCTTGTGTTTGGTCTGACTGTGTAATGCCTGTGCTTTGTCTTCTAAGTCCAATATTCTTTGTTCTGCATCACCAATTCTGTTGTTAAGCCTTTGCATTGCATTTTTAATTTGTTCTATTGATTTCTTCATTTCATTTTGATTTCCCTTTAAGATCTCAATTTCTTGGGAGAAATTTTCATTCATGTCACATATGGATTTCCATAGTTCATGCATTTGCTGCTGATTACTTCTATGTAATCTTATGACCAATTTTTTTTTTTGAATTCCATTTCTGGCATTTCTTCAATCTCATCATCAAAATCTAGTTTTGAAGTGTGTGTTCTTTTGGGGGCATCATGTTGTCTTCCTTATTCTTGTTTCTTGAATTGGTGCATTTGTTATTCAGTCTTTGTGGAGATACTTGTTGGTTTATTTATTTATTTATTTATTTATTTATTGCTGTGGCAGCTCTTATCTTTGCACTGTGTCTGAGTGGATTAGTGGAGTGTCTGCTTTCATGAAATATCTAGATGCATGTGTTGGCTGTGGCCAGGGAGCTCTGTTCAGTTCTCCAGGGTAAAGGGTGTCTGAGGTGACACAACCAGGTTTAGCATGGTAATTCTCCTTGTGGGGAGCAAACCGGACTAGACTGAGTTACTGGAATTAAGACTTATTCTATGCATCTGCTCTCCCACAATATGGCGCTGGGAGAGGAGAAAACAGCTTCTACGCAGCTGCCTCCAGTTCAACCAATAAACTGTAGGACCTACTCCTGATTGGAGGAGAGCAGCGTACTCGGCGTGTGGGCAGCCGAGTTAGGATTGGCGGAGGAGGACTATAAAGGAGGAGAGAGACGGCATGCACCAGGAACATCTAAGGGGAACATCTATCTGAAGGAACACCTGTGCAGCCCCCGAGAAGAGCCGGCCGGCGGTGTGCCGCTCCCCTGCGGAAGTGCGGAATGTGGCCAGGGGGAACTGCCCTTCCACGGAGGTGGAAGGGATAGTAGCCAACCCGGGAAGAACCAGCAGCAAACCCGGGGAGGGCCGAGCAGACGAAAGAACAGCGCAGGGTCCTGTGTTGCTCCTCCACGAAGAGGGGGAGCGACATAATGGTGCCGTGACTCGGATATGAAGCCTAGGCAGGGTTTAGTGTCGTTCCTCCACGAAGAGGGGGAGCGACACTCCTGGTGTTTTTTGTTTTTTTTTTTTTTTTCTCAGAGGGGAGGTTTCTTCTTGTCTGTTGGCATAGACTCAGCTGAGCTCCTCTACTCTAAAGAGACCAGTGCCTGGGCTCTAGCCCCAGTGAGTATATTGTTCATCTGCTCTGCCACAAGGACCACACAAGGGATCTGTGCAGTCCTTAGTGTAAGCTCAGATTCCCCAGCAATGTCCCTCGCCAGATAACCAGGGAGCCCTGATCATGTGGAGCCTCCCACAGTGACTGTCCAATGTCCCAGTCACTTCCTGAGTCCTCCCATGCAGCCTCAGTGCTGTCACAGTCTTGGCACACAAGCTTCACACAGGCATGAGCACCCAGCTTCCTGTCTGTTCTCCCCACGAAACTCAGGAGTCTCTGATTTTCTGGTTGCTGGGCGCAGCCATGAGCTGGCACAGCTGTTATGTGTGTCCAAAATGGCACCTGTTCTCTGTCAGCTTGTTACAGGATGACTTTGCAGGATGATTGGGGAGGGAGAAAATGGGCTCCCCCCTTTGTTCTTTCTCCTCTAGTTTGGTGGGTACACTATCCCCCATGGGGATCCAAGCTGGATTCCCTCAAGGCTTTTCCTGCAGCTTTTTCCGCCAGTGCCTTGGGATGCTGCAGTCTGGTCTCACCTCTCTCCAATGCTGGTACAGAGGATCTTGGCTGCTGGGGTCTTGAGTTGTGGGCATCCATGCCCTCCGTGTAGGTCTACTGTGTCCCTCTGATTTGCACAGAGTTTCCTCTGCTGTGTTCTCCCTAACTCTTCCCTGAGACTGCACTCTTTCCACCTTTTTAAAAACTCTTCTAGACTCAAGCAGCAAGCTCCCTCCCAACTCTGCAGTCTTAATCCAATCTTGTTATACGTTTTTTAACTTATGTGATGTCATGAAAGTAAAAATTCAGATTAAGTGTTTTGAAATCACAAAATGACTTTAGAAAAAAATATAGCTTTATGTTCATTTATTTTCAGGGTTCCTATTTTTTTCAGTAGTTTTTGCTTGTTAATTCCATACTTTCTTATTAGTTACTTGATGCTCTAAGAACTTAGTGGAGGGTTAATCTTATGATTATAATATAAGCTTGAAGTATGCCACTGTGAAAATTAAAAGAAAGAATAAGAAAGGAAGGAGGAGGGAGGGTGAGAGCATGGGCAGGAGGGAGGTTTGGGTGGGAAATATCACTATACTCCTAAATCTGTATATATGAAATACATGAAATTTGCTTACCATATATAAACAAAAAATTGTTTAAAAAATAAAAAGAATGTGTGGTGGCAGAGGATGTGGTCTGTGTGTATATAGATCCAGCTTCTTTAGTTACTCAAGTGTTGGACTGAATAGTGTAGCCAACAGTTTCTACAAACAGAAATACCTTTAATATGTCTTAATTGTTAGAGTTTTCTCCCTTTAAATTTTAAATGTTTTATTTGGCTCTTTTATAAATCTTAGTACTCTTTTAAAAACTTTATTTCACTTTTATTTATTTTCATAAAGCTTTATCTATTTGAAAGGCAGAGTTACAGATAGAGGGAGAAACCGAGAGATCTTCCATTCACTGGTTCACTCCCCAAATGGCTACAATGGCCACAGTTGTGTTATCCCTAAGCCAGAAGCTTCATCTGGATCTCCCATATGGCAGGGGAGTGGCAGGGAACCAAACACTTGGGCCATCTTCTTCTGCTTTCCCAGACCACTAGCAGGGAGCTGGATCAGAAGTGGAGTGGCCAGAACTGGAACCTGTGCCCATATGGCATGCCAGCATTGCAGAAAATGGCTTAATGTATTGTGCCACAACACTAACCCCCAAAAAAATTTATTAACAATCATTGTACAAATTTCTGGGTTATCATATGGCATGTCAATACATGTATACATTGTGTACTGGTCAAACAAAGGTAGGCAACATCTCTTCTTTGGTGTTTTTATGTTTGGAGCCTTGCAACTTCTTTCTTCTATTTAATCTTAAAATATATTAGGTTTTTGTGAAACATAATAATAATCTTTTAAAACCATTTTTCTTTTCTTTGAAATGTTCAATATCATATTTATTTACTTAAATACTAATGTACTGAATTTTATAAGAGTATTTTGTGTTAGTTTCATTCAGTAATGATTCTGGGTTGCCTAGTTGTAGAGTTGTTATTTTTGCTTATTCAGGCTGTCAGTGTATAATTTTCTGACCTGTTAGGTATTTGTGATTGTAAGCTTGTGTAGAATCCAAACTTCTCTGTGGAGATCCTAGAAAGTGTTAGTCCGGGGCATATCTCTCCAGAGAAGTTTAGCCTTTACTTATTCTAGGAATATAGGATGATGCTCACCTGACTACTTGATGGTAATGTCTTACCTTTTTATTTCCTATCCACACGGCAAAAGAAATGTAAATTCCACCACTCATTTTACTTGTGTAAGGACTGTGCAATTGTTATGTCTTTTCAGAGGACAGTTGATTTTCACTTAGACTGCAAAATGAAACAGAAATTGATTTTCTTCCTTTGCCATCTTTTAGTATTTTCTGCTATTCTATCTTTTTAATGAAAGTGTAGCCTTTTGAGAATCTGGAATTTATGCAGCAGGTTTGTACTGGAATTCCTTACTCATGAGCTTAAGGATTGAATGTTTTCCTCCACTTTCTGGTCAGAAAAGCTTTTTGGTTATCCCGACAAATCACTCATGAGCAACAACAGATGTATCTTTGGCATTGGCTTAACATGGTGGTCCTCAGCTCAACTTGATTCCTCATTAATGGCTAGTTAGCTCAAATGTACATTAAATAGTTATTTCAGATATTTTATCTCGCTTGCCCAGCTTTTTAAATGGAACAATTTTTAAATTATTTTTAATAAACTGCCAAATAGAGCAATCTCATGAAATTCTCACAAAAGATACTATTATGAATATATATTTTCAAAAGTTGTAGTGAAAGGAATGCCTTCTGAGCTCCCCCTTGAGGATATAGAGTAGGTATGCATGGGAAGGATATGCCAAGCAAATTGTTACCACTGGATTCTTTCCTCTATATTATACTCAGGGAATTTCTGGAATATCAATTATATTTAGTATGATTGCCATTACCAAGAAATTTTAGTCTACCAGTTGATCAGACAGAAGCTGTTGTTAAATGCTTCTGCTAGCCCACCTGCAAAGGATACTCATACTGATCATTTAAGCACATATATTAATGGCTTTCTTTCCTCCATTGATCATGTTCAGAAATCATCCCCACACTTAGCCTCTAGATTTGTTTAGATACAAATTATAAAAGTCATGTGGTTTATGTAACCTGTGACTGCTTTTGTAACATTAAGCTTTTTCATTAACATCCACAGAGAATACTGGGATTTGGCTCTATGATTTCACTTGAATGGAATAATGGATAGGGCTGGAGGTTAGAGACTTACTTTCAGGAGGTGATTCCCCAATGATAGTGTTAGTACCTTTAAGCAGGAGTACAGGGAGGATAGTTATATTTAGTAAGGGAAGCAAGGATATTGTAGTTGTGGGAGTTCTGTTTGGGAATACTTTAAGATTTCTGCATCTTCTATTTCCCTTCCTATTCTCTTACCCAACTTGTTCCTGTTCAATACTGTAACTTTCCCAAGTGAGAATTGCTGGATTTAACTGAACTTGTGATTTGGCAACTCAGGAGATCACACTAAGTACAAGTATTTGGTTTCTTCTTATTCAACCTTACTCTAGCAAGAGACATTGTTACACAAATCTCTTCCTTGATTCTAGAATTTAGATATTTGAGAATCATGCCTTTTTTCGGCAAGGTGTTCAGCGCGGTTTAAAGCAGTTATCTCTACTCCATACTCCTTGAATTTTGCATATTTTTTCTATAATACTGACAAGCACTCCTCAAAGTTTTACCTTCAATGATCACTGTGTTCTTGGTGCCTAGAGGCATTAATCATCTTTTATCTGTGTGTTAAATGGGCTATTTGAACAATATTACTAAATATTAACAGAATCTCTCAAAGCATTCGATCCACATTAAGATAAAATTACTTGAGGCTGGCGCTGTGGCATAGCGGGTAAAACCACTGCCTGCAGTGCCTGCATCCCTATGGGTGCCAGTTTGAGTCCCAGCTGCTCTACTTCCAATCCATCTCTTTGCTGTGGCCTGGGAAAGCAGTGGATGATGTCCTAAGTCCTTGTGTTACTGGTGAATGGCAGGGTTCTTGTCTTCATGCAAGAAATAATTCAGGTGTGAGAAAGAGAGTAGTGGAAAGTAAAATAGCAAAGTTTATGAGGGAAGGGACATCCATAAGAACGGATGGGCACCTCTCCAGACAGAACCTGAGAGAGAGTACCCAGTTGCTCAGACTGGGGGAGAGCGGGGTTACATGGTTGAGTGGAGGGATTACACCTGGGCAGGCCAGACGGGTGGCTCAGCAGAGAGGCAGAGGGCTGAGCACGCAGTCCAGTTGAGACTGGGGGTTTTTAAGGAGATGGGTCTTTGTCTTCATACATCTCCTCCTGAAACAAAAGACTTTATGGATATAAATAGAAAAACTCCTGTCTGAGTTTTCTCCTTGAAGTTATCAGACAGGGGGAAGTCTGGCTGCCGCCACCCCCATTAAAGGAAAGGCAGGGAGGGCATTTGAAGTGAGATACTGGGCTACACCTGGAAGTTTATCAGGCAGAAGGGGCGGGGACCCCCACCTGGCAGGTTATCGGGTAGGAGGGGGCAGGGCAGGATGGGAACACTGGGCTGCCCCTGAACACTGGGCTGCCTCTGAAATGTTATCGTGATGACTTTGAGATGCAGATGCTGGACACTGACACTGACATCTTCACTTTAGGCCTTTGTCACACACACATAAGCTCATATCTGACTTCCTACCTAACACTTGGGCCGCTGCACCTGATTGGGAGACTGGAAGGATTAGCACAGATCCAGATGTTGCAGCCATCTGGGGAGTGGGCCAGTGGATGGAAGACCACCCCCCCTCTGCCCCCACTTCTCTGTAACTCTGCCTTTCAAAGTAATAAATCTTTAAAAAAATAAGATAAAATTACTCCTAACTTTGCTTGTTTCCCTGGGTATCTGATACATGCAACACATTCCTTGCAATGCTTTAGTATCAGTTGATGTTCTTGGTTTTATAGAATGGAAAACAACTGTAGTGGACTTAAACAAAAAAAAAAATAGGATATTTTATCTCACAGAATTTACATAAACATTGGAGAAGCAGGTTCAGGAAATGCCTAGGAACCAAGGGAGACTATGGTTTGCCTTCTTGTGTATTCAGATGCCAGATAACTAAAAATGGTAAATGACAATTATAGTGAGTTAAAAACTGTATGATATAAAGTCCTAGTGTGTAATATCAAAAAGAACCGCTAAAACACTTAAGCAAGTTACTTTAAGAAAGTAAAGATGACTATTGGGAAAACCAAACAAAATAGAATATAAATTTGTATACAAAGTAAGCAAACTTAGGTCACAAAAGTCAATCTAAATTGGAAATGAGGTAAATAGGAATGCAGTTCCCTATTAGCAGACTCATATAAACAGCATTTTAGAACCACAACTATAGCCAAATGGCCGAGCTTTGCAAGCAAATGTTCTAATCTCAGAATACCAATCTGCTTTTATGGGAAAAATATGTGATTATACATTTGAAGTCAGACAGGAGCCTACTTGATAGCATCACAGGGGAAATGGTGGTGGAGAGATGATCTCAGTTCCTCGTTTCAAGTGAAAGAAAAATTATCTCACAGACATGGCAATGAAAGTAAAGTAGGATTTATTCAAGTTGGAAACCTCCTTCCAGAGCTGCAAAGAGAGGGGTTCCAAGAGAGGAAGAGCCAAAGGGCTGGAGGTAAAGAAGTTTTCAAATACAGTCTTGGGGACCAAAGTGTCAATCAACAAGGCAGAGACAGACCCAACAAAGACCTGATTTACAATTCTCCATCCTGTCTGGCTTGCTCAGGATAAAACAAAAAGCTGTGCAGAAGGGTGGGGTAGGTGAGTGGGAGCCCTGGAGAAATCACTACTCCCTTGCTATTCTCATGGTAAAATTGTAAATTTGGAGATTCCTAAGGAAGGAGGACACTTTGAACTGCTGAAGGTAACCTTTTGGCAGGGAGCAGGCACCTCAGAATTCCCAATTTCTACCAGAGGACCACCCTGACTGCCTGTTACCCCTTTGAATCCACATGATAGTTTTCTTGGGACTTCAGCAGTTGTTTAGCACAGATACAAAAACTAAATCAAAG
Source organism: Oryctolagus cuniculus (assembly GCF_964237555.1). NCBI lineage: Eukaryota > Metazoa > Chordata > Mammalia > Lagomorpha > Leporidae > Oryctolagus > Oryctolagus cuniculus. The sequence goes on from NC_091453.1 coordinate 125,011,436, forward strand.
TGGGGCAGGCATTTAGTGCAATGATTAAGACAGCTTGGCATGCTAGATCCCATATCACAATGCCTGGGTCCTTGATCCACTTCTGATGCAGCTTCTTGCTGATGTGCACTCTGGAAGGCATCATGTGATAGCACAGGTGCCTGGGTTCAGCAACCCATATGGGAGACCTGGATGGAATTTCAAGCTCCCAGCTTCAGTCTGGCACAGCCTCAGCTGTCATAGGCATTTGTGCATTGAACCAGTGGCTGTGTGTGTGTGTGTGTGTTGTTCTTCCTTTCAAAAAAAAACTGAATAGAAAGAGGCTTTATATGGCTAAGGGTTATAATATTAAAATTTTTTTGTTACACAGGACAATGAAAACTTGAGTTGTTTCTCTATTTGTTGCAAAGCCCTAAAATTTTGCCTTCTAAATTCATAGTCTTCCTTCTACATAAGTTCTTCAAAACATAGTCAAGCACTTCTTAAAGTTTTATTATTTATTTATCTGAAAGGCAGTTACAGAGAGATAAAGTGAGAGAAGAAGGGAGGAAGGGAGAATGGGAGAGAGAGAGAGAGAGAGAGAGAGAGAGAGATCTTGCATCTGCCAGTTCACTCCCCAAATTGCTGCAATGCCTGGGACTGGGCCAAGCTGAAGGCAGGAGCCTGAAGCGCCTTCTGGGTCTACCACATGAGTGGAAGTGGATCACGTACTTGGACCATCCTCTGCTTTCTTCTTAGGCATATGGAGGGAGCTGTATCAGCAGCAAAGTAGGCAGAGCTTGAACCAGTGCTCCAATCTGGGATGCTGGCATTACAGCTGGTGGCTAAATTCACTATATGTATTCACACTGCTGAATCCCAGTCAAGCCCTTTGTTGCTGAATAATTATCCCTGATTTCCCATTAGAAGTCTACTTACCTGATTAAGTAATATATTTGAGATCTGCCATTCTCAGCACCATAGATCCTCCCATAACCAAGGAGAAAATAAACAAGTGCAGTTGTGGTCATATTTCTTCCTTTTGTCCATTTGAACAGTTTAGTTTCATTTAAAGAGTCCTCTAGTTATACTTAAAGCTCAAAACATGGTATTATAGTAGTACTGCATGTTGAGATAATAATAATTGCTTTCTCATTAGCCATGAACTTAATCTTCTAAACAGCAAATATAAAACCTATTTAAATTGGAATATTATTTTCAGTAAGCAAAATTGAAAACCAGGTTAAATTCAAAATCTGATTCTAAAAGCACCATTCCTGTTTCAATCTGCCAGTTTTGATTTATAGGCTTGCCTCAAGCATTCTGTTTGACTTTTTCTATGTCAACCTCAAATGTCATCTTTTCTAAGCTTGATATTAAAAAACTTAACTTTTTTTCTTGCCAAAATGATAGAAACATCAGTAATCTACAACTTTTAAGATTTGTTGGCTTTACCCTAGAGCAAAATTAGGATAAGGTCAGTGATTTTTAGGCGTTATCTTTCTGTTGCATTTTAGGTTTTTGAAGAAGGATAATTAGAATAGTTCAGTTTTCTCTAGGAATAATCAAAACTAAAGATTAAAAATGGTATGCCATAACATTTGTCATTCTGTATTAGAATTATGTGATGTGAACTATTTGGAAGAAAGTTATAGAATCCAACCTTTAAGAAATCCCTCCTTGGGCCAGTGTTGTTGCATAGTGGGTAAAGGCGCTGCCTGTAGTGCCAGCATCGCATACGGGCACTGGTTTGAGTCCCAGCTGTTCTACTTCCAATCCAGCTCTCTGCTATAGCCTGGGAAAGCAGTGGAAGATGGCCCAAGTCCTTGGGCCCGTGCACTCACGTGGAGACCTGAAAGAAGTTCCTGGCTCCTGGCTTCAGATCAGCACAGCTCTGGTCGTTGGTGCCAATTTGGGAGTGAACCAGAAGTTGGAAGACCAACCAACCTCTCTTTCTCTCTCCCTCTCCTTCTCTCTCTGTGTAACTCTGACTTTCAAATAAATAAATAAATCTTTTTTTAAAAAATCCTTCTTAATGACCGTTGTGTCCAGTATTCCTGCTCCTATGGTGTCTCCTCCCACAGTGCATCAGAGCCTCTCTGGTATAACCAATAGAATATGGCAGATGTGGCACTATCTGATTTCCCATGCAGTCATGAAAAACACTGTAACTTCCTATTTGGTCTCTTATTTACTCTGGGGAAAGGCAGTTACATGTTAGAATAATACCCAAACAGTCCTGCGGAGAAGCCCATGTGGAAAAGAACTCAGACAACCAGTCATGTGAGTAAACAACCTTGGAATTTTATCTCCCAAATGCAGTCAGACCTTCAGATTACTGCTCTGAGTGATAACTGGTTAAGAAATGTGGAGTCACAACTGCTCAGGAAGTGCCCCTGATATTTGTAACACAGATAAACTATGGGAAGTAGTAAAATTTTGTCATTTTAAGCCATCTAATGTAAGGTGTTTTCTGTTAGGCAGCAATGTGTCCAACTTATTCACACGTGTTAGCATCTATCTGCAGGTTCACTCTCCTGCACAGCAGTTTTGGGCCTGGCCAAAGCCAGGAGTCCTGAACTGATTTTAAATGTTCTACATGGGTGTCATGGACGCAAGTACTTAAACCATTACATGCTGCCTCCCAGGGTGTGCATTAGCAAGAAACTGGATCAGAAACAGATGAGCCTGGAATTGAACCATGCATTCCAATATGGGATGCAGGCATTCTAAGCAATGACTTAATTGCTGTGCCACATATCTGTCCCTGAACCAGAGTTTTAAAAGACACTAACATTTTCATAGTATACAATGCCTAACAATTTTCCTGACAAAGATTCAAAACAAAGTTTGACAAAACACTATATTTGCAGCAAAACTAATACACACTGGCATTTCTTTTTTTCTTTTTCTTTTTTTGATTAAAAAAAAAACAGTGTAATTCCCACATAAAAGGGATAACATGTAGAATATTTCTTCCTGTGTCCAGCTTATTTTACTTAGTAGGAAAAGGTGACATCTTTTCATTTGATTGTTTTTTATGGCTCTTGCCTGTATTGCTGATGAACAAGGCAATTTTGCTTTTTTTTGTTGAACTCTTTATTTAGTGGAGCATTAAGCCTTTGACTATAATATAAATTGAAAATATGCTGGCCGGCGCCGCGGCTCACAAGGCCTCTGCCTTGCGGCCCCGGCACCCCGGGTTCTAGTCCCGGTCGGGGCACCGGATTCTGTCCTGGTTGCCCCTCTTCCAGGCCAGCTCTCTGCTGTGGCCAGGGAGTGCAGTGGAGGATGGCCCAAGTCCTTGGGCCCTGCACCCCATGGGAGACCAGGATAAGTACCTGGCTCCTGGCTTCGGATCAGCGCGGTGTGCCGGCTGCAGTGTGCCGGCCGTAGCGGCCATTGGAGGGTGAACCAACGGCAAAGGAAGACCTTTCTCTCTGTCTCTCTCTCTCACTGTCCACTCTGCCTGTCAAAAAAAAATTAAAAAAAAAGAAAATATGCTATCTTGATAATAAAAATAAAAATTTATACATTGACATATAGAATGCAATTTATGTGTTTCTGATTCATTATATTTCTCAAAGGAACAAACAAAAAACTAAAAACAAATTTAAAAATAAAGCAATAGAGATTTTGAAAAAAGACATTAAAGCACTAACCCAATTTTTTCTTTTTATCCTCACAGAAAAGTTGTATATTATCTTAACTCCAATTTTAAATTTTATTATACATCTATGTGTGCTTATACACAATACGTAATAATACTTTGCAATTTCAAAGTCTCAGATAAGCATGATAAAATCTTATATAGATCAAGAGTAATTAAAAACTATTTTCTTTTATAGATAATTTTGTTATTTACTCATTATTATAATTTTTAAGACATATATATCTAATTCCAAGCAAATCTAGCTCGCTTATTTTCAGTGTCACATATTATTCAATATATTCCTTTATCAATTTAGTTAATGTAGTAATTTATCTGTTGATAGACATTTTATACCTTTTCTTGGCTATTATGGCAGATACGTAAGGCAAATCCTTGACTGTGTCATATACAAGAGTTTTTCTGTACATGAGTTTTTCTGTGCCATATATCTAGGAATATGATTGCTGAAAGGGGGTATCTGCTTTTGCACCTACAGCTGGGTATCAGCAAGCTGTTCTCTAATGTTGCTCTGGAAAGGCCAGTCCTTGTCAATGATGCTGAATCAGAATAACAAGAACAAAGTCTGCGAATGAAGGAAAACGTTTAATCTGCTGGTAGATGAGGATGGCAGCAGACTGGGGGCCCTGCTCGGTGAGGGTGGCCTAGGGATTGTGTGTGATGGCTGCTGGGGGTGTGACTGACAGTAAGTCAGAGGTAGACAGGTGCTGAAGCTGGCTGCAAGTCTGCTTACAGGGACTTAATCAGTCGTGGATATCATGCCGTTCCCTGAAAAACTTACCTGATGCCTTGACTTTATCATAAGAGGGCATAGCAAAATGTCCCACACAACTAAGCAGCTACAAAACATCTGGCTGGGATTTGAATGAAGCGAACTATTGTGTTTAAGAAATTCTGGTGTTTCATTAGACAGGATGAAGCCAACTCACTAGAGAACCCATGCTTATTGTCCCCTTCATTATTTGTAGCTAAATACACTGTGATACAATAAATTGAATTCTCTCATCATGCTGACCAGGAAGAGCCAGATGACTTGGCAATTTTCGCTGGATTTTCCAAGGCCAGTGTCTGGAATTGACAAGCAAGCATTATCATCTGTTGGATACTCTAATTAGTCGTATGTTAGGTAGGTAGCTTTTGCTCATCAGAATATGGAAAAGGGAAAGAAAGATATAGATTGTATGGTTATAATTTGTTCTGTCAATTCACAGCCTCATCAAAGCATGTTTCCATTTCCTCACATTTCTACTGTAAGTAAATATTGTGAGAACCATTTCATTTTTCTGAGTCATATGGATGTTTATATCTTAGTATTGTTTAAGTTCCAATTTTTCTGAACAACAATAATGCTTTGAAAATATTTTCATTTTTAATTATTTTAGTTTTAAAATCTTTGAGGATTTTAATGTGACTTCCCATATGGTTTGGCATCTTTTAAATGGGATGCTCCTTATTGTTTTACTTACTTTTGGAAAACTTTTGTATATTTTCATGTAGTATAATGTATCACTCTTTCATTTATGATTTCTATTTTTGATTTGCTGTTGAAGAAGAAGTTATTCTAAGTTTTCTTCTAAGAGTTGCACAGTTTTATTTTCATATTTGTCTTTAATCCATTTAGAATTTATCTTCATATGTGATTCAATGTTATTTCTCTCATATGGTAACCAGTTATCCAAAATCCATTATTAAATGATCCTTGATTTTACTATTGATTTGGTGGATTAAAGAATATATTTCTACTTGCACAATTTCAATCTATCTTCTCTTCTTGTTTATGACTATCATTGTTTAATGACTATCATTATTTAAATAACTAAAGCTTTATAGTAAGTCTTCAATTTCAATTGTGAAAGCTGTCCATTTTCTTTTTTCAAGTTACCTAGGTTGGTTTTGGCCTTCATTCTTCAAATGAATTAGAAAATGTTTCAATCGCCAGTATGAAAAGCCTAAATGTACATGGTTGAAGCACATTTTCTACATCTATCAAGAATTCTGTCTGAAGGGATCTGCGGATACAATCTGAGCAGCTCAGTGATGATTCACTTGCTATTTTTCTTGTAGTGGAAGTTGCCTGCCACAGGTTCAAGTAACATATTCACTTTGAACATAAGGATTAGGAGAAAATGATGACCCCTATGTTGTGCCTGATTAGAAAATTAAAGGTCTTGGGGCCCATGCTGTAGTGTAGCAGGTAAAGCCACCACCTGCAGTGCTGGCATCCCATATGGGTGCCGGTTAGAGTCCCGGCTGCTCCACTTCCGATCCAGCTCTCTGCTGTGGCCTGAGAAAGCAGTGGAGGATGGCCCAAGTCCTTGGGCCCCTGCACCTATGTGGGAGACCAGGAGGAAGCTCATGGTTCCTGGCTTTGGATCGGCACAGCTCTGTCTATTGCGGCCAATTGTGAGGAGTGAACCAGCAGATGGAAGACCTCTCTCTGCCTCTTCTTCTCTCTCTATGTAACTCTTTCAAACACAATAAATAAATCTTTAAGAAAATAAAGAAAATTAAAGGTCTTACCATGAGAACCCAGGAGATTTCTCATTATATATCATTGGCTAAAACAGAATCTCATATTTAATCCTTGCTGCCAAGGACTCTAACAAAGGAGTGCTTTGGTTTGCATGTTTGTGTCCACTCCAAAATTCATGTTTGTAGTAGTCTGCTTTTCATTACATTAACTAAAATACCTGAGAGGGGGTGTTTGGGGCCAAAAAGGTTTATTTTATCCTACATTTTGAGGTTACAGGATCAGGTAGCCCCATAATCTGGTATATGATGGAGACTGGTTATGGCAGCAGAAATAGCAGTGATCACAATGTGAGGCAAGAAGGAGAGAGAGAAACTAGATTGAATTTCATTTCAAAAAATACTGAAACCTCTCTTGTGAACCACCCTTAGAGGACACTCCCCTAAGGACCCAAAGACCTCCCACAGGCCCCAACTATGCCATGATTAGAATAACTTTCTACTCATAATCGATCGACCATTTATATCAACATAACAGTTTATATACCAGCATGAGCTTTGGGGAGACAAATGCTGTACGTATAAAAATGTTTCAACTTAAATTCCCAGTGTAAGAGGTAGGGCCTTTGGGAAGTGATTAATGAGGGCTCAATTAGCAGCTTTACAAAAACACCAGAGGGCACTGCTAGCCCTTTTGCCATCTCTTCCCTTTGCCATGTGAGGACAAAGTGTTTGTCCCATCTCAGAATGCAGCAAAACCTAGACCCTCACCAAGCATCTACGATGCTGGTACCTTAAACTTGGACTTGCAACCTCTAGACTGAAAAATGAAATTGGATTGTGAATTACCTACTTTCAGGTGTTTCGAGATAGCAGGACAAACTGACTTGTTCAAGGGGTATTTGGATTTTCAAGGCTTTCCTGAGGAAGCTGGCATGGGAAAATCTGGCAGAGAATACATACAAATAATATGAACAATCTAGTGTGTCCTTCCATATGAGTTATTTGATTGGCTTTCCAGTCCTAGAGAAAACCTGATGGTATTTTCATGGAGGTTTACATATTGAATATATAGTTTAATTTGAGGAGAATTGACATGCAATCATGTTTAGTCTTCTCATCCTAAAACGTATTTTATTTATTCATGTCTTCTCTCATCATGTTTTTGAGAAACTATAACTCTCCCCATAAGGTATTTAAAACTTTATTTATTTGCAATGCAGAGTTATAGAGACGCAGAGGCAGAGAGAGAGAGAGAGGTCTTCCATCTGTTGGTTCACTCCCCAGAGGGCCACAAAAGCTGGAGCTGTGCTGATCCAAAGCCAGGAGCCAGGAGCTTCCTCTGAGTCTCCCAGGCAGGTGCAGGGGCTCAAGCACTTGGGCCATCTTCCACTGCTTTCCTCGGCCATAGGAGGGAGCTGGATTGGAAGTGGAGCAGCAAAGTCTCAAACTGGTGCCCTTCTGGGATGCCGGTACTGCAGGCAGCAGCTTTACCCCCTATGCCATAGTGTCAGCCCCACTATTAGTTCTTAATATACTTACTAGAATGTAAGTTTCATGAAGGAAGGAAATTTTGTTTATTTTTTACTAATGAGCTCCAATGTCTTGAACAATGTCTGGCAAACAAATTGTGTTCAATAAATGTTTCCTGAATGAAGAAATGAAATGATCAGACATCTATGAAGCATATGGATCTCTCTTTTTATCTTTTTAATACAAAACCTTTTGTTTTGTTTTTTTTTTTTTTTTGCAGATTCCCTTGGGTTTCTTATTTAACCAAACTTACCTGTGAATAACAGTAGCTGTGCTTATTTTTCTGTAATTCGAAAGAACTATTTTTTTCTTGTCTTGTTATGTTATCTATGATCTCTAGAATTAAATTGATAGTGGTAGTGTTACAGACCCTCTCCTGCTGGAAATTAAAGGAGCCAGTTGGAGGGAATGCTACAGACTCACTCCTGCTTGTTATCAAAGCACCAGCTGGGTCTAAGCAAACCCATACTGACTCTGGAAACCGAGTCCCCACCTGTCATAGTCACATACCTAAGGCCTATCCTCATACCTAAGATCAGATAGTTGTGTGCCTTCTGAAATTGTCTTTAAGTTATAATTTACTCATTCCTGTTAGCTGTTTTGTAAAACTAACTTACCTTGCAGTTGTGATTTGTTAATCTCTGAGGGCCTAAGATAACAGTGTGCCCTGAAACTGCCTCAAAACTACCTCTTCACTGCCTGGCTAAATTTAAAGTACAGAAGTAGGAAAGGCAAAGGATCAGAGCTTGACACTTGAAACTCGAGTTTAGTCAAGCCCGCATGGGTAAGTAAACTGTGTGCCTATCCTCCCAATGCCTGGAGTGCCCTTTGCTTTCGTTGATCATTGTCCATAACAGTAGTATAAGGCCTACTACTCTTATTCCTGATTAAGAAGGAAATACTTCTACAGTTTCATGATTAAGTATGATATTTACTATAGATATTCAACAGAAACAGTTTTTCATGTTATTCTTTACTTTCTATACTTACTTTGTTATTAATTTTTTAAAATCAAGAATCTATTGACATACTTCAAATTTTGCTTTGCTTTAATTATGGTAATGCATTGAATTACATTCATATATGCTTTGTTTCAATTCACCTTTGTAATTCTGGTGTCACACATATACGGTCATTATATATTATTTGATTTATACATTATTAGATTCATTTTGGTAATATTTTGGAGCTTAGGTTTATATTTGTAGTTGAGATTTATGTATAATTTTTGTCTCTCACATGGTGCTTGTGCTTTTCATATCAGATTTTTTGTATCCTCATAAAATTGGTTGAGTGAGTTTCCTTTGTATGCACAAACGGAGCTGAGGTGGTTCATTGCAGTACTCATGGCTTTTAGAATCTTTAGGTTCCTTTTGAGCTGGTCATGTTTTGCAGAGAATTGCTGCTATTTGTAATAATGGTGTTGGTGGGTGGGAAAGGTAGCAACATATATGCTCAGCCATGAGTTTTTAGACTCAGATGAGTAGTGATCTATCATTTTCACCTTTTAATATGTATACTTTTTTAATTAACACGCATTTATTCTTAGGTGTTTAACTTTAACTGAAAAGTGATCCCTGTTAAATATAAGACTGGGAATAAGAGAGGGAGGAGATGTACAATTTGGGACATGCTCAAGCTGACTTGCCTCAAATGGTGGAGTTAGAAATGTGCCAGGGGATTCCAATACAATCCCTTCAATATTGCATGTACCAATGCCATCTCACTAGTCCAAGTGATCAATTTCAGTTTATAATTGATCACATTGATAGGTCTAAGAGTTAAAGGGATCACACAAACAAGACTAGTGTCTGCTAATACTAACTGATAGAATAAAAAAGGGAGAGAACAATCCAACATGGGAAGCGGGATACACAGCAGACTCATAGAATGGCAGATGTCCTAAATAGCACTCTGGCCTCAGAATCAGCCCTTAAGGCATTCGGATCTGGCTGAAGAACCCATGAGAGTATTTTAGGCATGGAAAGCCAAGACACTCTGGCAAAAAAAAAAACAAAAAAAAAAAAAAAACAAAAACACAACAACAATAACAACAAAACCACCTAAATGAAAGATCTCTGTGAGTGAGATCCCAGTAGAAAGAATGGGCCATCAAAGGAGGAGGTACCTTTCTCTGAAGGGAGGAGAGAACTTCCACTTTACTATGACCTTGTCTAAGTAAGATCAAAGTCAGCAAACTCAAGAGGCTTCCATAGCCTTGGCAACTCATGACTAGAGCCTAGGGAGATTTCTGACGACATAAACAAGAGTGTCAAATTGTTAAGTCAACAACAGGAGTCACTGTGTACTTACTTCACATGTGGGATCTCTGACCTTAATGTTTTTTCCAATGTGAATTAATTCTATAACTAGTACTCAAACAGTATTTTATACTTTATGTTCTGTGTGGGTGCAAACTGATGAAATCTTTACTTAATGTATACTAAATCGATCTTCTGTATATAAAGATAATTGAAAATAAAAAAAAAATATATGTATACTTTTAAAGATATGGTCTTGGAATCAAACTGTCCACTCAATTCTATGCCTTAAAGATTAACAGATTAGTATCCTTAATCAAATGACTTTACTTACTGTATCATTCTTTCTTTGCAGATGATATGAATAATATTGTAAGACATACTTTATACAGTGGTTATTGGGAATAAATGAGTTGATAAAATTAAAATACTTATAATAGCCTCTATCACATAATAATAAGTGAATATTAGTTCTTCTTTCACCTCTGCATTCTCTTCTTCCTTCTTCCTATAATTCTTGATATTCTTTCTCATAATATTTAGCACAAGGCTCCTGCTATCCTTTGAGTGTGGTGCTATAAGGAGTCAGACAGTTTAATAGGCAGTCAGTTTAGTCCTGGTGGAAATTGAGGGTGCAAAATGCTTGCTTCTGCCAAAAGTTACCTTTAAAAAGATCAAGGTGCCAAATCCCACTGCTTTCTTCATCCCAAAAGCTGCTGTTAGCAAAACAGAAGTGCCTGCCCTCCTCCTTGGGAGATTCCAATCTTATCATGAGAATAGCAAGAGAGTGGTGATTACACCCTTCTCATGGGTCTTTTGTTTAATCCTGTTCAAGCCAAATAGGGCAAATATGATTACAAATCAGTTCTTTTTTTTTTTCTTCTTCAGTCTATTTGTTGAACTCTTTATTTAACATAGTGTTAATCATATGTGTATAAAGTCAATTGAGATTGATCTCAGTAAAATATGAGTGAGAATAAGAGAGGGAGGAAGAAGTTTGTAACTTTAAAGCTGTATAGTTCTGCATACATTCCTAAAAAGTTACTTTTTTTTTTAAGGTAAAGGGTTTATTGCGGGAAACCTAACAGACTGGAGGGAAGGGCCAAAGAAGGAAAAGAGGGAGATGGAGAGTGTAAGAGAGAGATCAAAAGAGATAGAGAGAGAGATCAAGAGACAGAGAGAGAGACAGATATAAAGAGAGAGACAGAGAGAGAGACAGAGAGAGAGAGCCAGGTGTTCAGGAACAGGTCCACTTAAAACTTTGCAGGGGGTAGGCAAGAAAATAGGAGCAGTGAATCCCATGAGGTTGGGTTAGATCTGACACTGGTAGTTGGGCCATGGTGTCACTGGGCTTCCAGCAATGGCGTTGGGGGCTGGAGCCTAGGATGGCATCAGGGGCATAGGTCGCACCAAGGATAAAGACTGTGACGGACTAACCTCTAAGGGTAAGTTTAAAAACTTGCCATGGGACCCCAAATCTCATTTAGCTGGGTGGTAAAAATGCCATCTTAAATGTTAAAGTGAACACATTAACTGTTAAAGTGATCATATAGATAGGATTAATTCTTAAAGGGATCATATAAATAATATCAAATGTCTGGTAATAATAATAGATATAATTGAAAAGGAGAGAATGTTCCAACATGGGAAGCAGTCCACATAGCAGAATCATAGAATGACAATCTCTTTAAGCAACATTCTGACCTCAGAATCAGCCCTTAAGTCTTCCTAGTCTGGCCGAAAAGCTTGTGACAGCATTTCAGGCATGGAAAGCCAAGACACTGTGGAAAAAATGTCCTACATGAAGGATCTCTGTGAGTGAGACCCCAGTGGAAAGAAGTAGCCATCAAAAAAGGTTGTACCTTTCTCTTAAGGGAGGAGAGAACTTCCACTTTGCTTATGTCCTTGTCTAAACAGTGATGGAGTTTGTGGACTCAAAAGGCTCCCGTGGCCTTGGTAGCTCATGTCAAGAGCCTCAGGTGGTCACTGATATCATACATAAGAGTGTTAATTGTTAAATCAACAACAGTAGGCACTGTGCACTTACTTCTGATGCAGTACTTCTGTCCTCAATGAGTTGTATTGTGAGAATTAACTGTAAAAGTTGTTCTAAAATAGTTTTTTTCCATGTGTGTGCAAATGGTTTAAATAATTACTTATTATACAGTTGGTCTTCTGTGTGTAAAGTTTTAATTGAAAATGAGTCTTAATGGAAAATGGGACTGGGAATGAGAAAGGGAGGAGGTGGGGTGCAAGTGGGGGTGGGCGGGGAGGAATGGTGAGAAGAATCACTATATTTTTAAAGCTGTACTTATGAAATTTATACTCATTAAGAAAAGGTTTCTTTGGGGAAAAAACAAACAAAAAACAAATTGGATCTTTTCATAGGTTTTTGTCCCTGCCTTATAACTGATTGTTAGCTGAGCATCAGTTTTTTTTCCCCAAAATTGTGGTTAAAAACCATACTACCACCAGCCCCTTTGGGTTTTGCCTCGCTTGGACCCCCACTCCTAGCTACTTCAATAGGAAATTTCTGACTTTAATAAATCTTGTTTTCTCTCTGCCTTATCCCACGGAAATTCTTCTTCCATGTGAGACAAAGAACTGAGGCAATCATTCTCTGCAGCTCTTTCTCAGTGTCTATGAGTTCAACATCTTTTCCTTTAATATCTTCATAGAGTATCTTCTCTGTCATGTTGACAAAAGCTTACACAACTAGTTTCTGTGGTATAAGTGAGTAGAACTACTCATTTTACAACTTTCAATTAATCTTCAAATTTTCAACTTTACTCATTTACTCTTATTTTCAATTCTGAATTATTCTGTGATTATTCAACCAAAATAAGCTTACTTCTTGGCTGGATAGCCTGCTGATAAGTTAAATCAATTATGTCTATCCTGTGTGCTTTCAAAATAATGTTGCCTCCTCTTCCTCTTTTAAGTTTCTATCTTTAAATGTGTTAAAAAACATTTAATTTTGAATTGGTAACATATTCATTTAGTAAAAAATTAAGAAATATAAAAAGAAATTCAATGAAAAGTCTCATTCCTCTCCTGTATACATACATAGGTGGCTGATTTTTGTAGTTTCCTGACTATCCTTCCAGAGTTGTACTAGGCTATAGCAAGCACATGTTCATATTTTTCTTCTTTCCTATATGAAAAAGTATTTTGAATAAAACTCTTCCAGTTTGTCTATCAATTCAGCTGATAGCTATTGGCCCCAGCAGCTATGTATTTTAGACAAAACAATACCAGCAGGATGTGCATCTGCATGGTTCTCTCCCTGGTAGCCTTGTCCTCAGGGGTTAGATTGCCAATACAACTTTAATGAGACAACCACAAAGGGGAAGTTTAAGAGCTGTTAGTACTTACAGATCCTGGAGGGTGTGGTACAGCATGCCTGGAAGCCACACATCTCAAGGTGACAAAGCATAGGCAGGGGGAGAAAGAGAAAAGGAACCCTTAGGCAGACCTTTGATTGGTTTGGTGCATTATCCAAACAGGTTGGAGAGTTCTAATTGGTGAGTTTAGGGCAAGCAGGTATGAGTATCAAGGGATCACACTGTGACTGAGGGATGGCTACTGTGGCATATCTGCACTGTATCTACTGTCCCAGAGGAGGCAGTCACCAGAAGGCAAGTATATCAAGCAGATAGGGGATTAGCCACATAGAGGAACTGGGAGAAGGTGCAGTACTAGAAACTGTGTAAAGAATAACTGAGCCTTGATTTTGGTAAGGAAAAATCCAATTTATATTCAAATGTTTTCAAAGGCAATGTAAAATTACAAGCATTCATAATGTAGCAACTCTACATACTATGTCATTGGACATTGCTTATTCTTTTTAACTTCACTTTGTATACTGAAGTTATTTCCTTATATTGAAGATCTTCATATTGTATACTATAGATATTCCCATATAGGTAAGTAGAGAGTTCTCACATTCTTTTAGTTTTGTTGTTTTATTTTGAATGGCTGAATAGTGCTGCATTATATGATTGTACCATACAATTTGTTAAATCATTCTATAAGGATGGGCACTTGTATTGTTTCTTATTTTCTGTATTGTAAATAATGCAGCAGTGAATAAAGTTATACTTCTCTGATTTTGACTCGAGCATGTATATTTATAGAGTAAATCCTCAGAGGAAGGAATGCTTCATCAGAGTAAGTGCTTTTGTAATGTTAACAGATATTTAAAAATTGTTCTTCAGTGATATTTTACCATTTTACACTTCCCACAGCAGTGTGTAGGAGTGCCTGTTTCCCTTATACTTGCCAGAGAGTTGTCAACATTTCAGATTATTTGCCTATCTGATAGATGAAAAGTGTTTTTCCAACAAATTTCTTACTTTTTATCAGTAAATAATGTCACACAGATACATATATGTGACTCGTGTGTGTGTCTGTGTGTGAGGGGGGGGACTTAAAAAAATGGATGGATGGATATTGTGGAACAGTGGGTTAAGCTGCTACTTGGGATACTTGCATCTCATATCTAGTGCCTGGTCAGCCCTGGCCCTTCTGTTACTGATCCTGCTTCCTTGCTAATGCACACCAGAGGCAACAGATAATGACCCAAGCACTTGACTCACTGTCACCCATGTGGGAGACCTATATGGAATTCTGGGCTTGAGACTTCAGCCTAGCCTTGGCTGTTCTGTTATGGGCATTTGGAGAGTTAACCAGCATATGGAAGCTTGCTCTCTCTTTCTTTCTCTCTCTCTCCCTCTCCCTCTCTCTTTCTCCTTCACATAAATAAATACATAAACAGTTTCAAAACACTCATGGAAATTTGCATATGTTTTAATTGCATTTTCACAAATTTGTTGAAGCCCCCTCACATACATTTTTTATACATTTATGCATATCTTGGTTTTTATGAATAATACTGCTGCAATGAACTTAGAGCACAGATAACTTGTAAAGACTGATTTCATTTCCTTTGGATATATATCCAGAAGTGGAAATGCTGGAACATAAGATAGTTCTGGCTTTAATTTTTTGAGGCATCCTCCCTCATACTGGTTTTCATAATGACTAGACTAATTTACATTCCCACCAACAGTGAACAAGGTTTCTCTTTTCTCCATATCCTCACAAACACTGTTTATTTCTTATCTTTTTAATAATAGCCATATTACCAAGTTTAAGGTGATAGCTCCTCATGCTTTTGATTTACATTTCTCTGATGATTATTTATGAATACTGATGTATATTTTCCCATATTCATTATCAATTTGCATGTCTTTTTTGGGAAAATGTCTATTTGGGTCCTTTGCCCATTTTGTAATTTTATTCCCATTTGGTAATGAGTTGTAAGTTCCTCTAATATTTTAGATATGAACCCCTTTTCAGATATAAGGTTTACAAATAATTTATCTTATTCCATAGCAGGCCTTTTCATTTTGTTCATTCCTTCCTTTGCTGTGCAAATCTTTTTAGGTTAACATAGTCCTATTTCTCTATTTTTGCTTTTGTTATCCGTGCTTTTGGTGCCATATCCAAAGCAATCATTTCCAAAACCTGTGTTAAGAGGCTTTTACCCTGTTTTCTTCTAGGAGTTTTATAGCTTCATTTCTTACAGCTAAATCTTTAATCCATTAAAAGTTTATTTTGTGTATGATCTAATGTGAGCAACTGATTTTATTCTTTGCTTTTAAAGATTTTATTTAATAGGTAGAGTTGCAGGCAGTGAGAGGAAGAGACAGAGAGAAAGGTCTTCCTTCTGTTGGTTCACTCCCCAAATGGTCACAGTGGATAGAGCTGGACCAATCCAAAGCCAGGGGCCAGGAGTTTCTTCTGGGTCTGCCATGTGGGTTCAGGAGCACAAGCACTTGAGCCATCTTCTCCTGCTTTCCCAGGCCATAACAGAGATCTGGTTTGGAAAAAGAGCAGTCAGGACTCAAACCAACACCCATATCGGATGCTGGCACCACAGCTGGAGGATTAACCTACTGCACCACAGTACCGGCCCCTGATTTCATTCCTTTACGTTTGGGCATCCAGTTTCCCAAACATGATTTAAGTGAAAAGTTATTTCCTGATTATTTCTTAGCAAGCTTTTAGAAAATCAGTTGCCTGTACATTTTAGATTTGGTTTCTGGGCCTTCCATTTCGTTCCATTCATATATGTGTCTCTTTATGCCAGTATGATGCTGTTTTGTAGTAGATTTTGAGATCAGATAGTGTGATGCTTTCAGTTTTGTTCTTTTGGCTCAGGATTATGTCAGCTGTTTGAGGTCTTTTGTGGTTGCATACCAATGTTAGGATTTACTTTACTTGTATGAATAATGCTGCCATAGTTTGAATATTAGTTTAAGTGTTGAGTGTTCCCCAAAGACCCATTTGTTAAAGATTTGGTCCCCAAAGTCTTATGTTAATGGTACTAAGCTAGTGGAAACTATTTTTAAATTTTATTGATTTGAAATGGGGAGAGTCAGAGAGAGAGAGAGAGAGAGAATTCTCATTTGCTGGTTGACTCCACAAATACCTGTAAAGCTAGAATTAGTTGAGGCTGTAGCAAAGGAGCCCATAATTCAATAAGGGTCTCCCATGTGAGTAGTAGCGACTGAAGTACTTGAGTAATCACCTTCTGCCTCACAGAGTACAAATTAGCAGGTAACTGAAATTGGGAGTGCAGCTGATAGTTGAGCCTAGGCATTCGGATATGGGATGTAGACATCCTAAGTGGTTGCTTAACCACTAGGTCAGCTGCCTGCCGTTGGCAGGTGGGAAAACAATGCAATTATTATATTTATTATATTTAGAGGTGGGACTTTTGGGAAGTGATCATATTGTATTATATTACTAGGGTGGATTGTCCAAGACTGAAGCATTGTGCCTTTATAAGGAGAGACATAAACAGACATATGTGTACTTTCTTATGTACTGCCTCAGGACTCTAGTAGCAAAAATGCCATCACCAAAGGCTGAACCAATGGGGTCTGCCTGAGCTTGCTCTGTGAACCTCTTAAACTGTAGCCCAAAACCTATTTTTCTCTTATAAAGTTAGTGGCGTCAGATATATCATTGTGGCAATGAGTAACTGATGAAAACAGATACTATTGAGATTTTTTGTAGTGATTGACATTTATCTTTTTGATTCTAGTCCCCTGCTCATTTATTGATGGCAGCAGTTTATTTTTCACAGTTGTTAAAATTGTTATAAATACACATAACCATAAAATTTAACATCTTAAGAATACAGTTCAGCAATATTAAACACACTCATAGTATTGTGCAACTATCACCACCATCCATCACTGGAACCATTTACTTCTGGCAAACTAAAACTGTTTCTATTAAACCATAATTCGCCATTCTTGATCTTCTCAAACTCTGGAAACCATCTTATACTCTGAATCTATGATGTGAACTGTACAACTATTTCCTGTAAGTAGGATCTTAGAATATTTGTCTTTCTCTGTCTGGCCTATTTCACTTAGCATGTTTCTGAGGTTCATCCATGTTGTCACAGGTGGTAGGATTTTTTCTTTTTAAGGTTGAATAATATCCATTCATGAGAGATTTCCAATTCTGTCTTGTAATTAAATTATGGAATATATTGAATGCTGTCATATTCTGTTCAGTACTTCTGAATTTCTGCATTGAGAGGATTTTAAGTTACCTTAGGTGGACATCCTAACAAGCCTATGCATTTAAAGCTGGCCTGGCATCCTCTCCAGAAGCCACTTCCTGCTGAGAAGCCACTCCGCTTCCCAAAGATGCCCCCATTCAGCTGGAAAGCAGCCGGAGAGATCATCGCCCAGTTCCCACTAACAGATGTTAGGACTTCCATCTCTGGGAGCAGGGAATGTGAGGACTCAGATGTGTTAACAGAGAGTCAGGGGATACCAATGGAATTTGGGGTGTAAAATAGTTGCTTCCTTCCCCAAAACTTTATCTTTAGCAGAACAAACAAGCTGTCCTCCTTCCTTCAGAATCTCCAAATTTACCATGAGCAAGGGAGCTCCTCCTAAACTCCCACCCTTAGCAGGCCAGACAGGATAGAAAATTGTAAATGAGGTCTTTTGATGACTTCTGTCCCCGCCTGGTAACCAAATGCCAATCTGATTGTCCAAATTATACTTACAAGCTGACTGCCACCAGTCCCCTATAGGTTTTCTCTCTTGGAAGCTCCCCTCCAAGCTGCTCTGGCTGGAGGTCCTTGATTCTAATAAATACTTTTAAATCTCAAAAAACAAAACAAGACAAAATAAAAACAAACAAACCTATGCATTTACATCACTTATTTGGTACCAATAGAATTTATCCTAGCATTATAAATGATACATTATGCACATGGAAATAAAAGTGAAACTATCATTGATATCATTATCAAGTTTAATGAATTATTTTCTTAGGACTTACATGGTTTAGATATCTACAAGAAACTGATTGAAAGCTGAATGGCAGAGATAACTAATTAAAATTATTAAGCTGGGAAATACCATAAGAAGTCCCACAGTTAATTTTTCACTTACCTGGAATATAAGAATTGACTAAATTGTAGATATAAGTAATTGAGAATTGTAATAATAAGGAATTACTGAATACAATATGGACTATGTGTTAGTAGATAACTCAGTTAACATTTTCAGGGCAGTAATCATTTTATAATGAATATTAACTGAATAAATATTATGTGTCACACTATTTAGTTGCCAATGATGCATTGCCAAATAATATGGATAAATACCCATTCCTTTCTGGGTTTGTGACTTAGAGAAAACAAACTGTACACACTGAGGGACTGTGGCAGTACAGAGAAGAAGGAGTTGTAATTATTTAGTAGAGTTGACAGTGTAGGCCTTGCTGTTACATTTAAGCAAGACTTGAAAGAGTGGAGAAGTAGGCTGTGAAAATATTTTCAAGAACTTCCTATGCATAGTGAATAGGCAAGTCTAAAACTTAGAGATGACAAAATGATTGGCATGTTCAGAAATGGCAGCACTGAATTAAGTCTTATAGTAAGTCTTCAAAAGTATATTACCTGATACTATGCATGAAAAGAAAAGACTGACTTTAGATTTTGGTGATAAAGGATAGACATTTATATACCAACACAACTGACACAGGTTCATTTGAGAGTCTTATTGGGATAATTGAGTATGAAGAAATCAAATTTGGAAAATATAATTAATAGGATTGCACATAATCAAAGAAATTAGAAAAGTAATGAAAAAAATAAAAATGTCAAACTTCATCATAATTATTTTTGATGGAGAAAATACAGGATACAGATTGTCATACTTTGATAGAAGACTTAGGACAGTACCTCACATCAAAACAGATTAAAGAATGTCCAGAATTCTCATGAATAAAACACAATTATTATATATGTGTAGTATCTTTCCAATCATACATGACTTTATTTTTCTTTGTGTTCAGCATGAATACATGAAAAAGTGTTATTTAAAGGCTACTAGAATTCATAGGAATTTTAAATATGAGGATCAGATATCAGCCTGGGATTTGTTTGCTTATCATTTACAGTTTTTAATTATATTATCAAAATATCTGTATTAGATTTCCTTAACATAGACTTTTTAAAATATACACTTTCTTGGGGCCAGCACTGTAGTATAGCAGGTTAAAGCCCTGGCCTGCAGAGGTGGCATCCCATATGGGCACCAGTTCAAGTCCTGGCTGCTCCACGTCTAATCCAGCTCTCTTCTATGGCTTGGGAAAGCAGTAAAAGATGGCCCAAGTCCTTGGGCCCCTGCACCCATGTGGGAGATCCAGAAGGAGCTCCTGGCTCCTGGCTTTGGATTGGCGCAGCTCCAGCTGTTGCGGTTATCTGGAGAGTGAACTAGCAGATGGAGGACCTCTCTCTCTCTGGCTCTACATCTCTGTAACTCTTTCAAATAAGTAAAATAAGTCTTCTTTAAAAAAACATATGCATTCTGGTGAATCAAAAGTAATTATATAAGTAAGTACATTTGTCAAGCTTTATCTACAACTATATTTTCATTCAGAGTGCCACTCTCCTAAAATATGTTTTGACTCAGACTATCCATTTCTTTCTTCCAGGTGTCATCCTCTATATCACCAAGAGTATTAGCAATACACCATTCCTAAGAGAATTCTATACTGTTGTTTCTTGGATTTTCATCCAAGTCACTGACACACATTCTGCCAGGTTTGATCTTGGTACCTTTTCTAGCTGGGTGTACAAGCTGTCTAAAAATATAACCCAGCTTCATTTACATGTAGATGTCTCTTTTTTCTATGTCCCGTGAAGCACTTAAGTATTGTTTAGTAAGAAAAAAAATCTGGAAGTATTGTCCTTTCCACTCACTGCAAGCATTTATTTTTCACTAATATCAAATGTGTGCCCAGTTTTCTATTTCCAGGCCCTTCAATATAGATGAGCTCTTATTTTCAATGAGAATCATAATCTCCTTTTTGAAGTCATTTTATATGACAATTAAATAGAGCAAAACCAACTATACAAATTATTCCTTTGAAAGAAGGCACAGTATGGCCAGTGCCATGGCTCACTTGGCCAGTACCCCGGGTTCTAGTCCCATTTTGGGCACCGGATTCTGTCCTGGTTGCTCCTCTTCCATTCCAGCTCTCTGCTGTGGCCCTAGAAGGCAGTGGAGGATGGCCCAAGTGCTTGGTCCCTGCACCCACATGGGAGACCAGGAGGAAGCACCTGGCTCCTGGCTTCGGATCGGCACAGCTCACTGGCTGTAACAGCCATTTGGGGGGTGAACCAACGGAAGGAAGACCTTTCTCTCTGTCTCTCTCTCTCACTCTCAGTCTAACTCTACCTGTAAAAAAAAAAAAAAGGCTCAGTATGAACAGGCATGACCTATTTTATCCACATACAGTATATTAGTTTGTAGGGTTCCAGTAACAAATTACCACAAATTGAGTGGCTTAGAACAACAGAAATTCATTCTTTCACAGTTCTGGAAGCCAGAAGCCCAAAATCAAGATGTCAGCAGGTCCATGCTACCTGTAATGTTCCAAGCTTCCCTCCTAGCATCTGGTAATTCCTTAAGTCTGGATTTTATTGGGGCTGAGGCTACAGAATGACCAGGAGATATTTTTTAAAGATTTTATTTCTTTACAATTATTGATAGTGATACATTGTAAATTTTAGAAGTCACTGGATCTATCCAAGAAATTGCCAAATCATTTCCATAGGAATACAGTGCTGAATGTGATTGCTCTTCCTTATAATATAAAATGCCTGCACATTTTTTCTCTATAGAGCTGTCAGAATTCTTAGGTAGCAAAGGCGTGCTTGATTACACAAATAAAGCAGATATTGAAGATTTACCATGCATACAAATTAAGTAAAAATTAATAAAACCAATAGAAATGTAAATGAAGTAAATGTATATTTATTGAATGGAACCTAATGTACATTTATGGTTTGCACTGTATGATGACTTATTTTTCTATATATTAACATTGCATCTTCCAATTAAATTTCTATAACTGCTCAGCTTCTAAGCTCCTGAGAGATTTTTCAATAGGCCTGATTCAATATTCACTCCTCTTTGTTTTAATTCAAGAATTTCTGTCATCCCAATAAACTCTCTAACACTTAAAATTCAGTATATGCTATTTTTAGTTTAATCTCCCACATAAATTAACACAATTTAGGTATTGCTCAGTTATAAGATTAAATTGGTGGTATCAATCAAACTATATGCTCTGAAAGAGCTAATGAGGAATCTTAGCATAAAGATAGTTCAAATCTTGTAAAAGTAAAGCCATTTTCATGAAAAAAATTATCACAATTGAAACACTGAAAGTGTTTTAGCAGTGATTTCCATAATTTAAATTAGATAAAATAGTTTCCTGTTCCATTAAAAAATACATTACAAAGCAAATCATTAAATAATCAAAGTAATCATGATATGCAAATGACTGAATCCTTTGAGAATTATAGCTGCAAAAGTAATATAGGGTTTATGTGTGTATTAATATAAGCAAAAAATTCAATAGCAGATCACGGGCTGAGTATCTAATTAATGTAATGTGACCATGTTACAGATATACAATCTTTTGCAATCTATAAATTTAACCTAATTGGACAAACTTGTCATGCATTTATCTTAGTGAGGTCACCATACAGAATTTTTAGGGCTGAAATGAATTATAATGCTTTTGCCCATTGATTAAATTATAAGTTACTAGCAAAACCTTCACAATGCTGAAAACTGCTCTTTTGGAAATCTGAGTTCCAGAAGTTTCCAGTAAAGCAGACATTGGAGTTACCTTAGAGGGTCTGCTCTTCTAGAAAAGTCACATGACTGTTGCTGTCAGTTCTGTGAAGCAGGCTGAAGAAGCAAAGGAAATCAGAGCATACTTGTCATTTACAAGGCTTTAATTTCCAAACTCACACTTATCAAGACCACAGATATAAAAACTGAGCATATGTTATTGTTCAATATATCTTAAAAACTATTAAATTAATCTTTTGATACTAGACCTTTTTATTTTATGTAACTTTGTCAATTGTCTTTTATCTGCTTGGATATAATGTGCATATCCACTTGGAGTATGCTTAGGTTTTGAAGACAGACTGACCAGGACTCCTACATCCATTCTTTCCTTTATTAAGTATGTACCCTAAGCAACCTTGAACCATTGGGTCTCAGATTTCTCACATGTATAATAATAGTAATAACAATACCTCTGTTTAAAGGATATAATATATGTACAGTGTGTAAATACCATATGTTCTCCCTGATCGGTGACAACTAACTGAGCACCAAAAAGGAAACCTGTTAGAAATGAACACTATGAAAAATGGTGACTTGATCAGCCCTCATCCTGACTGTTGATGAACAACTTAATACGTTATCCCTCTTAGTATTTTTGTTTTGTTTTGTTTTGTTTTTCTACTTAATACTTTTGGTTGAATACTGTAATCAATACACAGTTATTCTCAAGTGTTGAAACTTAACTGAAAAATGATCACTGTTAAATATAAGAGTGGGAATAAGAGGGAAGAGATGTGCAATTCAGGACATGCTCAAGATGACTTACCTCAAATGGTAGAGTTAGAAACATACCAGGGGATGCCAATTCAATCCCATCAAGGTGGCATGTACCAATGCCATCTCACTAGTCCCAGTGATCAATTTCTGTTCACAATTGATCATAATGATAGGACTAAGAGCCAAAGGGAGCACATAAAAAAGACTAGTGTCTGCAAATACTAGCTGATAGAATCAAAAAGGGAGAGAACGATCCAACATGGGAAGTGAGATACACAGCAGACCCATAGAATGGCAGATGTCCTAAACAGCACTCTGGCCTCAGAATCAGCTCTTAAGGCATGCAGATCTGGCTGAAAAGCCCATGAGAGTATTTCAGGTATGGAAAGCCAAAACACTCTGGAAAAAAAAAAAAAAACAAACCCTAAATGAAAGATCTCCGCAAGTGAGATCCCAGTGAAAAGAACAGGTCATCAAAGAAGGAGGTACCTTTCTCTGAAGGGAGGAGAGAGCTTCCACTTTGACTACGACCTTGTCTATGATCAGAGTTGGTGAACTCAAAAGGCTTCTATAGCCTTGGCAGCTCATGACAAGAGCCTAGGGTGATTACTGATGCCATAAACAAGAGTATCAATTTGTTAAGTCAACAACAGGAGTCACTGTGCACTTACTCCCTATGTAGGATCTCTGTCCTTAATGTGTTGTACATTGAGATTTAATGCTATAACTAGTACTCAAACGGTATTTTTCACTTTTTGTTTCTATGTGGGTGCAATCTGTTGAAATCTTTACTTAATGTATGCTAAACTGATCTTCTGTATATAAAGAGAATTGAAAATGAATCTTGATGTGAATGGAAGGGGGGAAGGAGAGGGAAAGGGGAGGGTTGCGGGTGGGAGGGAAGTTATGGGGGGGGGAAGCCATTGTAATCCATATTCCGTACTTTGGAAATTTATATTCATTAAATTAAAGTTAAAAAAAATAAAAAAAAGAAGTGCTAATATATGTAAGATGCTCAAAATGGTTAACAATCTACTCTTATTGAGTTTACTGGAATGTTTTTCTCTGTGCTACTTAGCTGCCCTGTCTCATTGTTCTTACCATCTCCTGTAAGTTGTTTTGCCCATGGTGATTTTAGACATTTTCCTTCTTTGATCCATTCACGTGAGATTTGGGAGTTGGATAAGAACGAGAAACCATTATTCTCCAGTAGCATCTGTGAGTAGAGTGTGCTCCTTTAACTACCTGCAGATTATCTATCTCAGGATTGAATGT
Source organism: Oryctolagus cuniculus (assembly GCF_964237555.1). Classification (NCBI taxonomy): domain Eukaryota; kingdom Metazoa; phylum Chordata; class Mammalia; order Lagomorpha; family Leporidae; genus Oryctolagus; species Oryctolagus cuniculus. Next base: position 125,035,573 of record NC_091453.1, read on the forward strand.
AGCTGAAGTTATTGTTGGCAGGGTCCCTCTGATCCTTTTTTTTTTTTTTTTTTGTAGTTTTCCTAAAAATCAGCTATGCCCTCTCGGCCATTTTCAACAAGGCTTCTAATGGTTGTGTGATAGTATTTCAAAAACTTTATGTGAAAATGAAATTAACGGATACATTTATTTTGGCATAAAATTTTTTGAAATACTTGCAGAGCATTCTCTTCAGATGCATTTTCTATTAGCTTTTTAAAGACCACATACATAAACCTCTAATTCTCTGCATTAAAGCTCTTTAAATTCAGCTTACCTAAGGTGGCTACAGATATTTTTAAGAACACTATTGCCCTTCTCGTTGTCAGTGCTGGAATTCTTTTTGCACTTGATAGTGCTGATATTTGGCTTCCTTAACATTTATTCCATATGAACTTAGCTATTGCTTATCACAATCTCAGTGGGGTTCCTTTTCTTCAATATTCCCTTAAATATTGTGTATCCAGAATTCCTTTCTTAAATCTTGTTTTTTCTTTTGTTTTTATCTTTTTCATTTATTTGTTTTATATGTAAAACCTTTAATTAACATATAATACTTTTATTAATTTGTAAAACATTTTTATGGAGTAGAGAATAATATTTCAACATATGTATACAGTGTAAACTGAACAAATCAGCTAATTAGTGTTTCCATTTTTGTATCTTTTCTTCATATTTGGAGCCTATGAGCTCTTCTAGTTCTTCATACAGTGACTGTGAACTATGGTCTTGCTAGCTTGCTTATTTATGTCTCCTCTGTCCCTATGTTGACATCTGAACATCTGGTGCAATAATTCCTGCTTGTTTATAGAGAAGCTTTTTGGAAGTAGTTTATAGTTTAGCTGGAATTTGGGGTATCACTTGGTTTGTTGCTTACTTTTGGTTCTAGGTAAGCCCACGAATATAATCTGAGTGATTTCTTTTACCTTAGTCAATGTCAGTTGGGTCTGAAATGGACACAGTGGTCTAATCTGCTGAAGTTCTTAGGGATGGAAGTGTGGCATTAGGATGAACATGAATTTCCTAGGCTATGTATCTTTGGTCCACAGGGAGTTCAGTGTCAATCTTCATGGGGATTGTGATAGCTAGGGCCTTGTTCTTGATGCTGAGTGACAAAGGGAGCTATTCCCTTGTCCCAGTGGGAATGCCTGAGTGATGCTGTGGCTTGTGTCCCCAATATAATAATCCATTAGAATTAGATCTTGAACAGAAGGAAATTTATGAAATGATATGGAATTCAGTGATTGTAAGCAAAATCAATGACATACAAGAGAATACAGACAGATTAAAGAAATGAGGAGATCAAAGAGTGACAAGCATGAAAATATTACTAATGAGATAGAACTAATTAAGAAGCACAAAATAGAAATTTTGGTGATAAAATCTTCAATCAGTGGAAATGAAAAATTACAACTGAGAGGTTTAATGGAAGAATAGGCCAGGTGGAGGAAAGAATTTCTCATTTTGAGGACAATAATTTTGAAATAACTCAGTCAAGAGTAAAATAAAGAGAAAAGAATTAAAAAGAATGAATAAAGTCCATTAGAAATAGGGGATGCCATCAACTGACCAAACATTTGTATTGAAGTTATTCCCAAATGAGAAGAAAAGGAAAAAGGCATTGGGAATCTGCTAAATGACACAATAGTTGAAAATTTCTCAGGTCCTGAAAGAGACATGTACATTCAGATACAAAAAGCTCAAAGAACCCCAGGTAGACACAACCAAAAATATCTTCTCCAAGGCATATTGTAGTCAAATTGTCAGAAAGAATCCTAAAGAGAGTAAGAGAAAAATGTCAAGTTACATATAAAGAAAACCAATTAGATTAATATCACTTTTCAGCAGAAACCCTATAGGCCAGAAGAGAGTGAAATGATATATTCAAGGTCTTAAAAAAAATCCTACCAAGAACATTATATCCAGTGAAGCTATTAAAAATGAAGGAGAAATAAGATATTTTCCAGATAAGCAAAAACTGAGAGAATTCGCCATGACCAGACGAGCCTTATAAGAAATTCTGAAGGAGGTCTTGCATTAGAAGTAAACATGATGACAACACATGACACTACCAAATTCACTAACACAGAAGGTATACTCAGGAAGCAATCAACAAGATGACAGGTTTTAGTTATTATCTGATAATATTAACCTTGAATGTAAATGGATCAAATTCCCCATCAAAAGACTTATGTTGGCTGAGTGGATAAAAAACTGAGACTCCACTCTATGCAACCTACAAGAAACTCACTTCACGAAGATATACATACACTAAAAGCTAAGAGATGGAAAAAAATATACCAGACAAATGGAAACCAAAATGAACAAGAGTAGCTATACTGATACAAGATAAAACCTCTTTTAAATTTAAAAAAAAACTGTTAAAAGAGATAAATACATTATATTTTGATAGAAAGTTCAATTGATCAAGAAGACATAACAATCGTAAATCTATGTGCACCCAACAAAAGACCACCCTGATATATAAAGCAAATACTATTAGATCTAAAGGGAGACAGAGACTCAAAAACAATAATAGTGCATGACTTAAATGCCCTATTGCCATCAAGGGACAGATCATCCAGACGGAAATCAAAATGAAGATATATCAGAGTTGAAACATACTGCCGAGCAAATGGACTAACAGGCATTTACAGAACATTCGACCCAACGACTACAGAATACACAGTCTTCTCACCAGCATATGGAACATTTTTTAAGATACATCACATATTAGACCACAAATAAAGTCTTAGCAAACTTAAAAATATTGAAAGCATACAATGTATCTTCTCAGGACTTGAAGGAATAAAACAAGATACCAACAACAAGATCCATAGAACACATAAATACATGGAAATTAAAATGCTACTGAATGATTGATGGGTCACTGCAGAAATTTAAAAGTAAATAAAAAACTTTCTTGACATAAAAAATGGAAAACACAACATATCAATACCTGTGGGATATATCAAAACTATTATTAAGAGGGAAGTTTATAGCCTTAAGTGCTTGCATTAAAAAAGAGAAATGTCTCGAATTAAAGATCTAATGAAGAATCTTGAAAACTTAGAAAAACAGGAACAAAGCAATCCCCAAATCAGCAGGAGGCAAGAAATAATAAGTGTCAGAGCATAAAAAGATGCAATTGAAACTACAAAAAATACAAAAGATCAATAAATGTTGGTGTTGTGAGAAGATACACACAATAGATTAATATCTAGCAAGGCTACCACAGAAAAAGTCAAATAAATAAAATTAGAAATGAAGAAAAGAAACATTGAACTGACATCACTGAAATACAAAGGATAATAAGAGACTACTATGAAGAACTATATGCTAATCCAGTGGAAAACCTCAAAGAAATGGATAAATCCCTGGATACATAGTACCTGCCAAGATTAAATCAAGAAGATATAGACAACTTAAACAGACTCGTAACAAGCAAAGAGATTGAAGCAGAAATCAAAAATCTTCCATCAAAGAAAAGTCCAGAGCCTGATGGCTTTACTACAGGATTCTGCAAAACATCAAAAAAAAAAAAAAACCCTCCAATAGTTTTCAAACTATTCCAAAATATTGAACAGGATACAACTCTGCCAAGCTCTTTTCATGAGGCCATTATTACTTAGATACCAAAACTAAAGACTTGACATGAAAACTACAGACCTGTATTCTTAATGAACATAGATGCAAAATTTCTCAATGAAATGTTAGTAAACTGAATCTAAAACCACATGAAAATGATCATATTTCATGATCAAGTGGAATTTATTTCAGAAATGCAAGGGTGGTTTGACATTCGCAAATCAATAAAGTCATTAATCACATGAATAGAATGAAGAGCAAAAACAATATGGTCATCTCAGTAGACACAGAGAAAGCATTTGATAGGAGTCAACACCCTTCATGTTGAAAACCCTCCACAAATTAGGTACAGAAGGAAGATGCCTCAAAATTTTAAAGGCTACATATGACAAGCCAACAGCTAATGTCACATTGAATAGGGAAAAGCCATCAAGGACACAAAATAATGGAGAGAGAGTAATTACATATGAATTTTAGGATTGCTTTTATTTCTAATTCTGTAAAGAATGTCATTGGTATTTTGATAGGGATTGCATTTGAATCTGTGGATTGCTTTAGCTACTGTAGACATTTTAAATGATATTGAGCAAGGACTATTGCCATTATTTTGTGTCCTTGATGATTTCTTTCATCAATGTTTTGTTATTTTAATTGTAGATATCTTTCACTTATTTTGTTAAGTTTATTCCTGAATATTTGATTTTTTTGTGTGTCATTCAGAGTGGGATTTCTTTTTCAGGGAATTCATCATTAGTATATAAAGAGTTACTCTTTTTGTTTATTTATTTTATCACCTGCAATTTTACTGAATTGGTTTTTGAATTCTAATAGGTTTTGATATTGTGTGTAGGTGTTTCCATGTCATTCATATCCGATATACATGCTTTTGCTTGCTGTTCTTGAAGAAAGTGAATAGCATTTTTGTGAACTGCCTATGATGATCACATGCCAAGAAATCACAGTCACTATCTAGTTGTTGACAGTGACCTCTCACTGACAATCACAAAAAAATAGTGTATGAATTCCTACAGTTTTAAGAAACTAAATTTTTTCAATGAGCTACATGAGCTTGGAAGTGGATTCTCCCCAGGAGCATCCAGAAAGTAACTCAGCCCTACCAGTACCTAGATTTCAGCCTTGGGAAACCTCAGAAGGGAACACAACCTCCACCCCCACCCCCCAGGCTTGGACTTCTGGCATACAGAACTGTGAACTAATAAATGAATGTTCCTTTAAATAGCTAAATCTTTGGTGATTCAGTAAGTGCAATCAATTCATAATTAATACATCAAGGAATCTGTGTCTCCAGGGCTGATTGAGAACTCATTGGCTTAGACATTTTTGTACTTCCACTTCAGCAACTCCTTTTCCATGTTTATGTTGTGCAATACAATTTATTAAATCAGTGCATTGTTTTGTCACCCCTGTGCATTGCATTCAGTTTCCAAGCAGGCTTCCTCAGGAATTTAGTCAGAAACATCTTGAAGCTTCCGATTACTTTCTTACACAAAAATTTGGACCTTTTTCAGAACTTTGGAGTAAAGTGAGTACGCTGGAAAGACAATTTTCAAGATAGCCTGGCTGGGGGCCGGTGTGGTGGCACACTAGGTTAATCCTCCACCTGAAGTGCCGGCATCCCATATGGGCGCTGGGTTCTAGCCCTGGATGCTCCTCTTCCAGTCCAGCTCTTTGCTGTGGCCTGGGAGGGCAGTGGAGGATGGCCCAAGTGTTTGGGCGCCTACACCCATGTGGGAGACCAGGAAAGAAGCTCCTGGCTCCTGCCTCCTGGCTTCGGATCACGTAGCTCCGGCCATGGCAGCCATTTGGAGAGTGAACCAACGGAAGGAAGACCTTTCTCTCTGTGTCTCTCTCTCACTGTCTGTAACTCTACCTGTCAAATAAATAAATAAAAATCTTTTTTTTTTGAAACAAAGAAGATAGCCTGGCTGAAAAAGAAGGATTGGAAGAAGGATGAAAGTCTATCTTGCCTGCAGTCAGATCTTGGTTGAGAACCTTGGAAGCAGCATATGTATATGGCAAGCTACAGTGACTAATGTCTGAATTGTGCTCTTATGGAGGTTCCCAGTACATTTCACATCTATTTCAAGCATGCAAGCGAGTAGAATGGAAGTCAGGACATAAGCAGCTATGTATATGTATTCATGAATGTTTGGTGTAACCAGTACAAAGAACATGTGGATTGTGGGGCCCACTTGCCTCAGCCTACCGTTTTCTCCTGCTGCTACATATCATTCTGGGGCAAGAGAAGGATAAGCTCCAAGTACAACACAGACAAAACTTTTGATGAGCTGGCTTTCTATAAGTTTGGTAATTTGAAGATGATGGGAAGAGAATAATGTGATATGCCTTAACTAGCTGTGTTTCTGAACATCATTTCCTAGTTATTACAATCTATTGAAGGTTGATGTAAAATTTCACTTGAATGAAGCAAGTGTTGTCAAATTATTACCTGCAGACCAAATCCAACACATCATTTATTTTTGCAAATAAAGTGTTATTGGAATAGAGTCATACTCACTATTTTTCCTATCATCAGTTGCTTCTTCTCTGATTCAATTAGAAAGCTGGTTGTGATAGAGGTTGTGGACCATCAAAGATGGAAATGTTTAATGTCTGCCCATGGCAGAAAAAGTTTGCTGACCTCTGGAGCAGAAGATTCTGTGGATAGAGAAATACTTAAGTGAAGGAACATTAGTTACTACAAGTAGATAAAGAAGAGGCACACTCATAATTTGGGGAAAATACCAGAGGCCCAGATTTCTAGGTTTCTGTTTTTGGAATGTTTTGACCCCAAATTCATGTTGGCTTTATTCCAATCTTACATATATCTCTTATGCCCTCCAAATACTATCTTACTTTAATTCATCCACAATATGCTGATCTGGGAAGGGTATACATTAAAGTGCTGTCGCTGCTTGAGTGACAAAAGGTGGAATTTTTTGCTAGAAGGCAAGGAGACTCACACAGAAACTTTTCCTTTTTTTGACAGCTTTTTTTAAAAGGACTACTTACAAATGACTCATTCCTTGTCAAACTTGAGGAAATTGGCTTAAAACTATAATTTAGAAATAAATACATATTTTTATTCTAAAAATGATAATTTCAGAAAAAAGCTGTTTAACATTTTGCTTGTCATGGATGAATGAGGAATCAGTCATAACAAGAATTAATTTGAGAAACTTTTTTTTTTAATCCTGAGAAGTTTCTTCCTAATCTTTATCTTTTACTAAAGTCTTTACTTCAGTAATACAGAACTTCTGAGTTTATTTGGCGTTGTATATACATATTCTTTCATTACATTTTGGGAATTGAGTGTTTGCCTTAGTGGTTAAGATACAGGTTAAAACACCTGAATCCCATATGGGAATGTCTGGGTTCAATTCCTGGCTCCATCTCCCAACTACAGTTTCCTGCTAATGTAGATCCAGGGAGGCAATAGCCAATGGCTCAAGTAATTGGGCCCCTGCCACCTAATGGGAGACCTGTATTGAGTTCCTGGTTCCTACATATGGCCCAAGCTCAGCCTCAGCTCTTGCAGGCACTTGGGGAGAGGACTAGCAGAAGGGAACTCTTTCTCTTTGTCATTTCTCTCTGTCTCTGTCTCTATCTCTCTTCCTATCCATCCCCCTGTCTATTAAGTGAAAATAAAAACAGTTTGGAAGGTGTTTATTCTCTTGTTGAGTTATAATACTTGGCAATAGTTACTCTTTAACCCTTTTGTAGGTGAAATATTTAAAAATTATTTTTAGATGGGAACCAACATGGCAACTAGGTACGAGGCTCTGGGGACCACCCCTTCACAGAGACACCGATGTGAAAAGCCTTACACACACCAGGTCATGTTCACAAGAGCTTCAGAAGCCAGCGAGACAACAGTATGTCACACTGAAGAAAACAGAGGAAAGGGTTGCTTGTGTAACCCCTCCCCTACCTCCAAGGAACACTATGTTCTATTTGGGAAAAGGGAAAGCGAACTGAATTCCAGTGTCAAGTCCACCATGAAACATTCAGTCTGACTGAGCATGCCTGCCCTTAACTGTGGAGTGAGGATTTGCAGTCTCCTCATTTAGGAGGCCTCTGCCACCCCTCCCCTAACTGTCAACAGAAAACAAACCTCCAGCAGCACAGACAGGCCAAGTGAGGGGTCTTAGGGCCACACCTTGGAGCTGAGTTATGTTTACCACCCTGCAACCTGGCACCTGATAAAGCCCCAAGGCCTGTGTCTCTAGTCTGGTACTCACAGACCCAGTCTCTAGACTTGTCCAGCATTATGTGGAGACCTGCACTCTGGTGGATCAGATTCATTTTGCTGTGCATCACGGCCAACCACTATTGGGACTGGAGGTCACCCCTGGAACTTTGTAGAGACTTGTGACTGTGAGACTCAGGTGTGACATGGGTGTGAAGCCAGTCTGGGTGGCCAGAGGGATGTGTTTATCACTCTTCTGCAACCTTGAGAAGACAAGAATTAACCACCTATGCTTTAAGATTTAGAGATGGGTTGGTAAAGCCCATTGGCGGGCATATCCTAACAGTTTCTGTCTTGAGACAAGTACCTACAGTGTCCTCAGGACCTTTCCCAGTATCAGGCAGAGACCTACACTGTGTTGAAATAGATTTGTATTGGCATGTATCACCACCAGCCTCTTGCAGGCCTGATGTGCACCCCTAAGAATGCACCTGGTGGTTGGGCTCTCACCTAGGGCCTGCCTGAGTAGCTGAGGGGCTGCCTCTTATTACTCTTCCTACAAACTTTGAGAGACAGCAAGGAATCAGAAGACTTTATTTGGACTCAATTCCAAGCTGATAAAAGCAAGCATTGAGCAGATCTTAATGGCCCCTGTCCCCATGCCAATGGCTGCTACTAGAGCCTCTGGATCTGTTTCAGTTGCAGGTGCAATTCTGTGGCCATTGTTGAACAGTCTTATGCTCCGGCCAGAATCATGAGTTGTTCATAGGTGTGGCAGCAGTCTGTGAGCTCACCTCAGCAGCAGCCAGACCCTAGCATAGTGAGCTTTGATCCTACCCCCAAGTTGCTCTGGTCTAAGTGGGCTGAGGGCTCCAGATGTGATGTAGCATCATGTCATTTATGAACACAGACAAGAAGTCTGAGCCTATAACAGTTCCAAGAAGAAGCTTGTAGGGACAGACTACTACTTTCTAGGTATTTCCCAAATTTATACTGAACAACTCATCAACTGCATTTATGGGATAAATTTGAGTTTGGTGAGTATTGTAAGACTCGATCAGTAAAGACATCAACAGTGGACCTGGGGATTTACAGTGCTACCCAGTGCTGAAATAGCAGAAGTATCCATGGGCTCAGAGAAAATAAACAGACTGGTTAGAATTTCCATAAATGCAGCCACAACTGAAGCCATGTCACTATAACTCATTTAACTATAACTTCAATTCACAGACAAGCATCAAGAACTTTCAGGAAAAATTGACCTCGGCTGTCGCCGCAGCTCAATAGGCTAATCCTCCACCTAGCGGCGCCGGCACACAGGGTTCTAGTCCCGGTTGGGGCGCTGGATTCTGTCCCGGTTGCCCCCCTTCCAGGCCAGCTCTCTGCTGTGGCCTGGGAAGGCAGTGGAGGATGGCCCAAATGCTTGGGCCCTGCACCCCATGGGAGACCAGGAGAAGCACCTGGCTCCTGCCTTCGGATCAGCACGGTGCACCAGCCGCAGTGCGCCGGCCGCGGCGGCCATTGGAGGGTGAACCAACGGTAAAGGAAGACCTTTCTCTCTGTCTCTCTCTCTCACTGTCCACTCTGCCTGTCAAAAAAAAAAATACAAAAATAAAAAAAAATTGACCTCATCTAAAGAGAAAAATAAGACAGAACAAAAAATCTAGGTATTGAAATTTCAAAATATTTTCATGATGATCTCAAAATATCTGTTTTTAAATAAACAATGAAATTTAAAAGAACACAGAAAAATGATTCAGTATTCTAACAGAGATATGACAGAGAAGTGGAAGTAATTAAAAAAAATCTTTCAAATGAAAAGTATACTGAATGAAATTAAAAATAAGATGGAAGGCAAAATCAGAATGAATCAAACAGAAGACTGAATCAATGAGCTTAAAAACAGGTTATTTGAAAATAAACAATTGGAGGGGGAAAAAATCAAGTGGAATGAAGAAAGCTTACCAGCAGATATAGGATAGTGTAAAAAGAGCAAATATTTGAGTTTTGGGTAGTTGAGGGACTTTAGAATGCCAATGGTATAGGAACCATATTCAAAGACATGGCAGGAAAATTCCCAAACCTATAGAAAGTAACATGATCAAGATATAGGAAAGTCAAAGATCATCAGTCAGATTCAACTCAACCAAATCTATACCAAGACATTGTCAAGATCTCCATGGTTAAAGATAAAGAGGGGGATTTTTAAAGCCGTAAAAGAAAAGAGACAAATGATACATGGAGGGTTCCAATTTGCCCGACTACAGATTTTTCTGTAGAAATCTTACAGACCGAGGAAAAGAGTGAGATGAGACATGAATAGTACTGAAGGCCTGCCCAGGTGTATTCTCTCCACTCAACCATGTAAACCTCGCTCTCCCCCAGTCTGAGTGACTGGGCACTCTCTTTCAGGTTCTGTCTGGAAAGGTGCTCATCCGCTCTTATGGATGTCCCTACCCTAATAAACCTTGCTATTTTGCTTTCCGCTTAAAAAAATCCAGCTAAGAATATTGTACCCAGCAAAGCCATGTTTTAGATAGGAGGAAGAGATAAAGATATTCTCAAACAAAAAAATCTGGGCAAATTCCTAAACACCAGACTTGTGTTACAAAAAGATGCAAAAGAGAGTTCTTCAAAGTGAAAGAAAGAGATACTTTTTTTAGAAAGTTTTTATTTAATGAATACAATTTTCATAGGTACAGCTTTAGGAATATAGCAGTTCTTTCCCCCATACCCACCCTCCCATCCTGCCTCCATCCCACCTCCTATGCCCTCTCCTATCCCATTTTTCATTAAGATTTGTTTTCCTTTTCAACTTTTGTTTAATAAATATAAATTTCCAAAGTACAACTTTTGAATTATAGCAGCTTTTTCCCCATAACCTCCCTCCCACCCACAACCATCCCATCTCCCACTCCCTCTCTCATCTCATCCTTCATCATGATTCATTTTCAATTATCTTTATATATAGATCAACTTAGTATATATTTTTAATTATTTTCATATAGAGAAAACCAACTGTATATTAAGTAAAGATTTCAAGAGTTTGCTCCCACATAGGCACACAAAGTATAAAATACTGTTTGAAGACAAGTTTTAGCACTAATTCTCATAGTACAACTCATTAGGGACAGAGGTCTACATGGGAAGTCAGCACACAGTGACTCCTGTGTTGGTTGAACAACTGACACTCTTATTTACGACATCAGTGATCACCTGAGGCTCTTGTCATGAGCTGCCAAGGCTATGGAAGCCTTTTGAGTCCACAAACTCTGTATTTACACAGGACCATAAGCAAGGTGAAAGTTCTTTCCTCCCTTTAGAGAAAAGTACATCCTCCTTTGATGGCCTCTTCTTTCCACTGGTGTCTCACTCACAGAGATCTTTCATGAAGATCACTTTTTGCAGTGTCTTGGCTTTCCATGCCTCAAACATTCTCCTGGGCTTTCCAACCAGATCAGAATGCCTTAAGGGCTGATTCTGAGATCAGTGTGCTATTTAGGGCATTTGCCATTCTATGAGTCTGCTGTGTGGCCTGCTTCCCATGTTGGATCATTCTCTACTTTTAAATTCTATCTATTGTGATTACCAGGCATTGGGTCTTATTTATGTGATCCGTTTAACACATAATCCTATCTATATGATCAGTCACATACTTAATATGATCACTCTAACTAGTAAGATGCCATTAGTATCACCCAGTGTAATGGGATTTGGAGTCCCATGGCAAGGTTTTGGCTGTATCATTAGGGGTAACTCCATGGGAATGTGTGCCAAACTGTACATCTCCCTCTCTTATTCCCACTCTTATTTTTACTAGGATCTATTTTCAATTAGATTTAAACACCTATGAATAATTCTGTGTTAAGTAAAGAGTTCAACCAATGGTATTACATAGAAAAAGAAAAGAGTAAAAATATAAAATGATAAAACTGTTCCTTGACAGTCAAGGCAAGGGCTGATCAAGTCATTGCTTTTCATAGTGCCAGTTTTACTTGTGAAGGTTTCCTTTTAGGTGCTCTGTTAGTTGTCACAGATCTGGGAGAACATATGATATTTGTTCTTTCGCTACTTGCTTCTTTCACTAAGTATGATATTTTCCAGGTTAATACATTTTGTTGCAAATGACTGGATTTATTATTTTAATGATGTGTAGTATTCCATAGAATACATATCTCCTAATTTCTTTACCTAGTCTTCTGTTGCTGGGCATTTAGGTTGATTCCATGTCTTAGCTATTGTGAACTGAGCTGCAGTAAACATGGAGGTGCAGATAACTCTTTTATATTTGCTGATTTCTTTTCCCTTGGGTAAATTCTGAGGAGTGGGATGGCTGGGTCAATATGGTAGGTCTATAGTCAGATTTCTGATTTATCTCTGTACTGTCATTCATAGTGGCTTTACCAATATATATTCCAACCAACATTGTATTAGGGTACCTTTTCCCCCACATCCTCACCAGCATTTGTTATTTGTTGATTTCTGTATGAAAGCCATTCTAACTGGGTTGAGGTGAAATCTCATTGTGGTTTTGATTTGCATTTCCCTGAGAACTAGTGATCTTGAATATTTTTTCATGTGTCTATTGGCCATTTGGATTTCCTCTTTTGAAAAATATCTGTTTAAGTCCTTGGCTCATCTCTTAATTGGGTTGTTTGTTTTGTTGTTGTGGAGTTTCTTGATCTCTTTGTAGATTCTTGTTATTAATCCTTTATCAGTCGAATAGTTTGCAAATAATCTCTCCCATTCCGTTGAGAAGGATATACTTAAAAGTAAAAAAAGAAATTATTACTATGTAGAAAACTTATTGGTAAAAGTAACAACTCAGAATGTAATTATATTGTATTTTTTTTTTTACTGTGAAAACTAAGAGACAGACATTATTTAGAGATGTCCAATATAATATAAAAAATTCCAAATGCTGAGAGTAATGTGTCACAAATGAAGATTTGTTTATTGGGTTTCATATTTCCTTATTTTTTATTCAACTCTTTCCCTATCTTTAGAGTCAATTCTAAGTTGTTATCATTTCAAGATAGCTTGTTACAGTCACAAGAAGCTTTTTTAGGCCTCATTTTAACCACAAAGCAAGAAGCTATCACAAACCTACCAAAAATAATAAGCAAGGAATAGAAGTACACCGCCAAAGAAAGTTACTTACCTACAAATGAAGTTTTTAAGAGAGGGAGAAAGAAAGAAAAGAAATATAATAAATACAAAAGAAATATCAAGATGGGAGTTGTAAGACTTTACCTATCAATAATTAGCTATTTAAAAATCAGTGGAATGGAAAAGACATACAGTGCCTTAAAGGAGTGAAAAACAGGACCCAACTGTATGTTGTTTACAAAAGACTCACTTAACCTCTAAGGACACACGCAGACTGAAAGTAAAAGGATGGAGCAAGATAGCCCATGCACATGGAACCAAAAGGAAATCTGTGACAGTCATACTTCTAGAATATAAAATGGATTTTAAATCAATATCTGTAAAAAAAAGAAGGCCAATATAAATGATAAAAGGCTCAATCCAGCCAGAAGAAATAAGCACACAGACACACACACACAATATTGGAGCACACAAATACATAAAGCAAATATGAATTGACCTTAAGAGATAAATAGACTCCAATACAATTATAATTATGACACTTTAGCACCCCACCTTCAGAAATGGGTAAGTTATCTACACAGAAATTCAACAAAGAAACAACAGCATTCAATTGCACCCTAGATCAATAGGAACTAACAAATATCTATAGAACTTTTCATTCAGTAGCTGCAGAATATATACATTCTTCCTAATAGGACATGTAACATTTTCCAGTATAGATCATATGATATGACACAAAACAAGTTTCAAAAAATTTCAAGGCTTAGAAATCAGACCAAGTATCTTTTCTGACTACAGTGTAATCCAATTAAAAATCAATAACAAAAAAACTTTGGAAACTACGTAAAGCATAATAATTGAACAACTTGCTCCTCAACAATTGTTAGTTCAAGGAAGAACTCAAAGAAAAAAAAAAAGCCTTGAAATCAATGGAAATGGAAACTACATATCAAAACCTATAGGGTACAGCAAAAGCAGTACTAAGATGGAAGTTCATATCAATTAATGGCTGCATCAAGACAAAAAAGAAAATCTCAAAAGAATACTTATGAACTAGAAAATGAACAAATTAAAATCTAAATTGGTAGAAGGAAAGAAATAATAAAACTTAGAGCATAAATAAATGGTACAGAAACTAAAACAATAAAAAATCAGTGAAATGAAGAGATGGTTCTTCAAAAAGATAGACAAAATTGATAAATTCTTAGCTAAGCTAACCAATCAAGCAAAGAGAGATCATTGAAATACATAGAATCAGAGACAAAAGATGAAGACATTATGACTAGCAATAGAGAAATCCAAAGGATTTTTAGACTATTATGAACAATTATATGGCAACAAATTTGGTTACTTACAAGAAGGAGACAGAATCTTGGACATTTATACCTTACCAAGATTCAGTCATGAGGATTAGAATATTTTAAAATACCTATAATGAGCACTGAGATTGAATCAGTAAGAAAGACTCTACCATCAAAAAAAAAAGTGAGGAACAGATGGCTTCGCTGCTAAATTCTAACAAACATGTAAAGAAGAAATATTGCCAATCTTTCTTAAATTATTTTTATAAAATAGGAGAGGGTGGGATTCTTCCAAATGCATTATGTGAGGCCAGCGTTATCTTGATACTACAAAGAAAGTTGCAGATGGATATCTGTGATGACCATACCTGCAAAAATCTTCAACAATATACTAGAAAATAGAATCCAACAGCACATTATAAAGAGCATTTATCATGACAGAGTAGGATTCATCCAAGGGATGCAAGGAGAGAGAGAGAGAGAGAGAGAGAGAGAGAGGTCTTGCATCTGCTGGTTCACTCCCCAAATGGCCAAAACGGCTGGTGCTGCGCTGATCTGAAGCCAGGAGCCAGGAGCTTCTTCTGGGTCTCCCATGTGGGTGCAGGGGCCCAAGAATTTGGGCCATCTTCTACTGCTTTCCCTGACCACAGCAGAGAGCTGGATTGGAAGTGGAGCAGCCAGGTCTCCAACGGTGGCCATATGGGATGCCAGCGCTTCAGGCCAGGGCGTTAACTCGCTGCACCACAGCACCAGTCCCAACTTATTAAACTCTTTAACTGAATGTTAAGTTTGTGTTTATAAAGCTAGTATGTCATTGTAAAAATTAAAAGAAAAATAAGAAAAAAAGTAGAAAGGAGGGTGAGAGTTAATGAGGGAGGGAAGGTAAGGTGGGAAGTAGAATTATGCTATTAAAACTATATATATATATATATAACATGAAATTTGTTCCTTTTATATGAATAAAAAGAAGAAAACATCATGATATTGTCATAAAATAGATTTACACACCAATGGGATAGAATAGGAACACTAGAAATAAACACAACATCCAGCTGATATTTGACGAAAGTGCTAAGAATATGTTTTTGGAAAAAAGAGAGTCTTTTTAATAAATGGTCTTGGGAAAATTGGATATTTACAGATGGAAGAAGCAGTTTCCTTGAGAGGAAATCACATGACTAGGGATTCTAGGCCAAGAACAGTGCAGAAGAGAAACTAACGCTCCTTCAGCTGGAGAATTTCAAAGGTAATTTAATCTCCAGGGAAATCTCACAGTCTGAATTCACATCATCACTTACATACATACTCATATTGTGGTGCTACTATGTCAGGGAGCACTGAATGAAAAGATAGAGTACCCCCCTGTAATTTCACTATTTGCCTAAGTAATCCATCTTGTCTTTTGATAATCATGATGACAAATGATGACAAATGGAGCAAGTAAAGATTAGTTGTACTATATTTTGAAATCTTTAATAGAAAATTTTATATAACTTCACATTTATTAAACAAGGAATCTTCAAGGACACGTTGATTATAGGCCAATAATATTTTTAAAGATTTATTTCATTTATTTGGAAGACAGGGTTACAGAGAGAGGTAGAAACAGAGAGAGGAGAAAGAAAGGTCTTCCATCCTCTGGTTCACTCCCTAAATGGCTGCAAGTCGGAGCTGAGCCAATCCAAAGCCAGGAGCCAGGAGCTTCTTCCGGGTCTCCCATGTGGGTGCAGAGGCCCAAAGTCTCAGGCCATTCTCTGCTGCCCTCCCAGGCGCACTAGCTGGGAGCTGGATAGGAAGTGGAGCAGCCAGGACTCGAAACAGTGCCCATATGGGATGCTGGCACTGCAGGGTAGGGCTTTAATCCCTTGTGCCACAGCACTGGCCAATAATATTTTCTATAGTAGTTTAGTTTGGGAAAATAGGATGTTAAAGGAGACAACAAATAGTTAAAGGCCATTTAAAAATGTTATCTGACATACATTTTAAACTAATTCAGACTAGCAATGTCCAATTGAAATAAAATGTAGCCTTATATGTAATTCTAAATTTTCTATAAGGTGTATTAGAAGGTACAATGAAATGAGTAGAATTATTTAATAATATTTTATGTAAGCCAATGTATCCAAAATATTAACATTTAAAACATGTACTCAATATAAAAATATTAATGAGATATTTTGCATTGTTTTTAATAATATGATTTCAAAAAGTAATTTGTATTTTATATTTATAGTACATCTCAATATGGGCAGACCGTATTGTAAGTGCTGAATAACCAAGTCACTATTGGATCCTGTATTGCACAGGGTAGGTTAGATTATTTTAGAAGCTCTACAGTAGAGAATCTTTCCTGCTTAATATAATTGATTCTATATGTCTCCTTAGACAGCATTTGGCTATGGTATTGGATAAAGTGTATCTAGATAATAACTGAAGAATTGTTTAACATAGTCCCCCCCCATTAGTGCTATGAACTACTGAGTAGTTTTAAGCATAAATGTAAAATTTATATTTTTGAGCCAAATACTGAAAGCTGAAAGAGCAAAGGATATAACTTGTTGTGAAGTCCTGTTTTATTTTGCTTTGTTTTGTTCCTTAATTTGGTGAATACACAAACGTCCGTTGGTAGTTTAGGTCTCCTTTAGGTGGAGGTCCTAGACATGTCTTTTTTTGTTATTGTTGCTGTTTGTTTGATATTATATCTCCTCTTTCATGTTTTCTGAAGTTGGTCGCTGATATCAATGTGTACTGAGTACTTGATCCCAAGGCATCAATGGTTGACCAAGAAATGTGTCAGTATTAAATAAGGGCCATATTCAGGAACACAGGTTTAAAGACTGACACAGTTAAATTTATGACCTTCAATATGAGTGTATTTTATTATCAAATAGGTTGAGATATGAATTGCAGTAGGGATCTCACTGAATTCCTTAGTCAACACAGACAGACACTAGGCTGCTGCAAATCAGATTTGGGGGCCTGAGAAAAGTTCTGGGCATAATTGGGTTGGAGGATTGTTTGGGAAGTGAGGGATTACACTTCCCCAATGTATTTAATCACAGTAGACTGGAACCTGAATAAAACCTTTAACTCTTCCTTTTTATTTTAAACCCCTGACATGAAAATCATCCCCACACCCAGGCCTGTAAATTCTTTCCCTGAAAGGACTGTCACCCATCTCTTTCTGTCTGCTCTTGTAGTGCCTACTTTAATTTTGTCACTCAACTATCTCGGATATGTAGTCTTTTAATTTGCCGAAAGATCAATGAATAAAAGTCATTATCTTCTGCTGTAGTTCATATTGTACATTTTAGGAATCATTTTGCTTAACTGTGAAAAAGCTGGATAGATTTGGGCTGTGTTTTACTGAAAAAGGAAAATGTATAGGTTCAGTAATTACATGCAGTGAGTGTAGTTAGAAGATTTTGTTTGCATATGGTTGCATGTGTTTTGTGTGTTAGTAGGAAAATATACCAAGTCCATGGAATTAGTTGTCAGAAACAAGTTCAGCAAGGATCATAGCTGGAGACTAAGTAGAAAAGAGGTTTTGCTCATGTGAAAACCCTGCATGTGCCCCTATAGGTTGCCCTGGATACTACTTTCATGGGTTTCATGACATGATAATGGACAAAGCTATGGGCCAGTGAGATAAGTAATAATGTAGTGTGAAGCCATGCATATTACTTACAAACTTAAACCAAGGGGAAAGACTAGGGTGAAGCCCAAGTGAAAACTTATTTTCTTTCCCTTCCTGCCATATTCTGTGTTGTCATACTTTTAAGAACAACAGTTCTACTCATGGCAGGCAGTATAGATTATGATACAATAGAACAACTGCTTCTCATTATTATAATCTGTTGGATTGTCCTGTTCATGTTTTTGTTAATCTACTGCATAAATATATGTATTTCTATCATTTTTTCATAGAAGACAAGTTTTTCTTGCTTTCACCAAAGAGAATATGACCACATTGGGAAGTGCCAAATATAGACAATCTTGAACGAAGACTTTCCAAGAAGCCAGACATATAGGTTAGTATTTATTTGTGTTATCAATTGTATGAGTCATATTTTACTTCCCAGAGAATATGGGTAGATATTATCCAGATATCCTTTATAAAAGGATTAGGGAAATAAAGAGTTTGGTGCCTACCTCTAGTTGAATTATTGGGAAGGTCATAATTTAATGGAGAAACTCTGGGTGCAGAGTTGGAGGAAGCTTCATGTAGTAAAATATTTAAATGTAAAGTTACATGGAAAATATAGGATGTCTATAAATGTATGTTGGACCTTTTGTAAATAATTCTACCCACAAGAGAATGTGAGGAACATTAGGAGAATTATTACTACTCAAGTAATAATAAAATCTAAAATGAAAATTCTCACAATATTTTTAGTTGTACCACCAGGCACCCAAATTTAAAAAAAAATGTTGAAACCACATGTTTTAAAGATGCAAGATGGTGGTAATGAGCATGACAGTTCCTCACTGACTATCCCTAGAAAGGTGTTTAAAGGGAGGAAGGAGATAAGAATAAATTTTAGAATACACTGGATAAATTTAGGCCCTATGCTGCTCACATATTTTCTTTCTTTAATGTGAAAAACAGTTTTAAAATATGTTGTATTTAATCTTTCTTTGCAGGCAAACAATTATGGAATCTAAATAAAAAGATGTGACCATCAAACTGTACTTGGGCCAATTTACTTAGTGCTAATTGGATTTAAAATGTGTTTTCATATTCAAATTTTCAAAAATAATTATAGGCTTGGGATGTGCCATTTTAATAAATGAATAAAACTATTTAATTGGAAACATAAAATTTCCATTGATAAAATTTTAAAAACTATTTTTGTAACATAACTTGCAGAATATATTTGAATGTTGTCCTAAAGTTAAATACATGGAGTCTATTTAAATGCATGGGGTTTTCAAGAGGTAAATGGCTTAACATACTCTCACTTTGATGTTTCAAGATTTTCCTCAAGTATACTAAAAGAGACTAGCACTGAGATAATTGCAGTGTTATTATAAATTAACTTGTCTTTCAAATCAATCATACTTATACTCAAATTACCTGAGATACCCTGAGTCTTATATTAACAAATGAAAGATGAAACTTTGAGTTATAGTATCTCAGGTTGTGACCTTGAAAACTGATTAGATTGAAACATGGTGGCTTTAAGAAGGAGAGACCACAGACATATGGAGGGTTTGCTCCCTGTAGGTCACATTGGGGTGCCCAATCTCACAGTGTAAATCTCCTAACTATGAGTTGAAATAAAAGTTCTTGCTTGATAAGTAGCTTCTGCCAAATGTTTTAGGTAAAATAATGAAAGCAGATGAATACAATCATATTAGAAAGAATGTGATAGTGTTTCTGAAATCTTGACCTGTATTTTAAACTTAAATAAATATATCAAGCAAACAGTTGAATAATGAAGATAACAACCTGAAAGTAATATGCACTATTCCGAACTATTTATATTACCTCCAAGTCATTGTCAATCTCTTTATCACACCCTATGTATTTCACATCAATAAATATTATCAGATCAACTTTTGAAATATTTTCTATAATTGACCATTGATAATGATTCCCACTGCTATTACCTTAGTCTAAACCACTACCATTTCTCCCAAGATTAATGTAGTAACTTCTTAATTCATACCCTAATATGTGTCCTTGGCCCTCTTTAGTTTAATCCCAATGCAAAGCCATGTTATTCACTTAAAATATGAATCTGATTATGTTACTCTCCTTTGGAAAACCCAACAATGGCTTCTCAGCTCAGAGAGTAAAGGTGACAGAATTCACTGTGACTTAAAAGACCTTAAGGCACGTGGTCCTCTTCTGTCCAGTATCTCTCTGGCTTTATCTTCTTTTTTTATTTGACAGGTAGATTCAGAAAGTGAGAGAGAGAGAGAGAGAGAGAGAGAGAGAGAGAGAGAGAGAGAGAAAGGTCTTCCTTCTGTTGGTTCACCCCACAAATGGCTGCTATGGCCAGCACTATGCCTATCTGAAGCCAGACGCTTTCTACTGGTCTCCCATGCAGGTGCAGGGCCCAAGCACTTGGGCCATCCTCCACTGCCCTCCCAGGCCACAGCAGAGAGCTGGACTGGAAGGGGAACAACCGGGACTAGAACGCAGTGCCCATATGGGATGCCGGCGCTGCAGGCGGAGGATTAACCAAGTGAGCCACGGCGCTGGCCCCTGGCTTTATGTTCTATGACATTGTTGCTTTCCTTTCACTACACTGACATCTTAGTGATTTTCTACCTCATATATTTGTTTGCATCTTTCATTATTTCTTTTATTCTGCTCTATTTAAATTTGTTATATCATCATTTTTCTAACTTCTTGGTTGCTATGGTTTGGATGTGGTTTGTTTCTCAGTGGTTTATTGTTGAGAGGTGGTATGGAACGTTAAAGAGGTGAGGTTTCAGCAAGGAAACTGCCTTGGAAGGAATTGTTATTGATGTGTTCTTCTGGGACCCTGGTTAGCTCTCAGACAGTATTGTTATTAAAGAGCAAATCTGGCCCCTCCTGGGTCATTCTCTGGCTTCCTGTCTTGCCATGTTTCCTCTTTGTCCTACGTGCACTTCTACCACTCTGATGCCATTCACAATGAGGTCCTCACCATAGCTGAGCTGATGCTGGTGCTATGACCTTGAACAGTCAAAACTGTGGGCTAAATAAACCTCTTTTCTTTACAAAGTACCCAGCCTCAGCTATTTTGTTGTAGCAACAACAACAACAACAAACATGCATTAAGCTTATTTACTATCTAGCATTATCTTTTAGTAAAAGAATTACTTTAGGTGCATCTGACAAGTTTTGCTATTCTATTTTTATACTTTTTTGTTATTCTGTTTTGTTATACTTTGTGTTATCAGTATTATTTCCTTTTGCATGTTTTTTCTTTGGCATCTTTTTTCAGGAATATTGTGTTATTTTTAAGATTTATATATTTTAAGGGTAGAGTGACAAAGGGAGGGAGGTAGGAGACAGGGGAGGGGAGGGGAGAGGAGGGGAGGGGAGGGAAGAGGAGGGAAGAGAGAGAGAGAGAGAGAGAGAGAGCAAGGGAGAGAAAGTATTCTACTCCCCAAATGGCTACAACAGCCAGGTCTGGGCCAGGCCAAACCCAAGAACCATAAACTCTATCCAGGTCTCCCAAGTGGGTAGCAGGG
Organism: Oryctolagus cuniculus; assembly: GCF_964237555.1. Classification (NCBI taxonomy): domain Eukaryota; kingdom Metazoa; phylum Chordata; class Mammalia; order Lagomorpha; family Leporidae; genus Oryctolagus; species Oryctolagus cuniculus. Next base: position 125,056,993 of record NC_091453.1, read on the forward strand.
GCCTAAGTATTTTGTCCATCCTCTGCTGCCTTCCCAGGCACATTAGCAGGGAGATGGATCAGAAACAGAGTAGCCAGGACTCAGACCAGCATTCTGATATGGAATGCCAGCAATGTGGTATTTTGAGCTATATATTATAAAATATTCAAGCAAGCTAATTAACATATCACCTCACAAATTTATTATTTTTGTGGTGAAAATTTTAAAATATGTCTTAGCAACTTTTAAATATGAAATACTTTAACTGTGGTCACCATGCAGTGCAATGAATCAGTAAAAATTAAAATATAAAGAAAAATTTAAAAATTCTCTCCAGATCATTGAAAAATATTTAGACAGAAATTGAAAGTCTTCAGAAATGAATTACATCAATGCCAGTGTTAGGGAGAAAATCCCACATCTTCTATGATCTCAGCCTGTCCTGACTCTTGGCTATTAAAATCTTTCTTCATAAAAGTGATGCACAAAAGTACCCTTTCAGTTTACTCCACATATTGGCAAAACACCAACATTAGTTGCACTTGTTTGTTACTAAAAGCAATGTCTTCCAATCACTCTTGTAAGATTTTCATTTTGTTGGAGTAGATGGTAGTACAATAATATCTGAATAATGATTCTTTCTCTTAGGCATTTATTCACATCAAACACATTACACAAGCTATTGTACTAGTCCTTTCATTTTATTCTTTCACTAAATAAAGCGTTCTTTATCTTAACTTTTTTTAAAAGATTGATTTTATTTATTTGAAAGACAGAGTTACAGAGAGAGGTAGAGCCAGAGGGCGAGAGAGGTTTTCCATCTGCTGGTTCACTCCCCAGATGACTGCAACAGCCAGAGCTGAGCTTATTCGAAGCCAGGAGCCAGGAGCTTCTTCCCGGTCTCCCACATAGGTACAGGGGCCCAAGGACCTGGGCCATCTTCCATTGCTTTCCCAGGCCACAGCAGAGAGCTGGATTGGAAGTGGATCAGCCGCATCTCGAACCCGCGCCCACGTGGGATGCTGGCACTGCAGGCCGGGGCTTTAACAGTCTGTGCTACAGCATCAGCCCTGTAACCAATTTTTTATCTGACACTTCTGTAGCTGAGAACCCTAATATATTTACTACATTTTATCGTTTATTGACTTTTGGATTTCACTCATCATTATAGACTACTGATGTATTTTTAATCTTGACAATACCCACGATCTTTTCCACTCGTCTGCTTCTAGACAACTTTTTCTTGAGGATCTTGCAGTTAGGTGCTCGTGTTTTGGTCAATGGAATATATGTGAATCTGGAGTTTGCCACTTGTTAGCCTGATTTATAAAATGTATCCCTGGTATGCATGGATGGTTCAACATATGCAAATCAATAAATGTGATACATCACATTTACAAATTAATGAATATAACCACATGATTATCTCAATGGATGCAGAGAAAGCATTTGAAAAGTACAACATTCTGTTTCTGGAATCTAGTGGAAATGCTTCCTGTTTTTCCCCATTCACTGCAATGCCTGTTGTGTGTTCATCACACATTGCCTTGATCGTGTTGAGGTATGTTCCTTCTATAACCAGTTTTTAAAATACGTTTTTATCATGAAAAGATGTTGTATTTTAGCAAATGTTTTCTCTGCATCTATTTAGATAATCATGTGGTTTTTCTCCTTCAGTGTGTTGATGTGATGTATTATGTTTATTGATTTGTGAATGTTGAACTATACCTGCATCCCTGGGATAAATCCCACTTGGTCTGGTGGATGATCTATTTGATGTGTTATTGGATTTGATTTTCTAGAATTTTTGAATCTATATTCATCAGGGATATTTTTCTATAGTTCTCTTTTTTGTGGTATTTTTGGTTTGGCAATTAAGGTGATGCTTGCCTCATAGTATGAGTTGTAAAGGATTCCTTTCTCTCAATTGTTTTCAATAGTTTGAGAAGAATTGGTGTTAATTCTTGCTTATAAGTTTTGTAGAATTCATCAGTAAAGCCATCAGGTCCTGGGCTTTGCTTATTTTTGACACTCTTTATTACTAATTCAATCTCAACCTTTTTTTTAATCTTTTATTTATTAATTAATTTATTTTTTAACTTTTATTTAATAAATATAAATTTCCAAAGTACAGCTTTTGGATTACAGTGGCTTTTTCTCCCCCATAACTTCCCTCCCATCCACAACCCTCCCATCTCCCGCTCCCTCTCCCATTCCATTCACATCAAGATTCATTTTCAATTATATTTATATACAGAAGATCAATTTAGTATATATTAAGTAAAGATTTCAACAGTTTGCACCCACACAGAAACGCAAAGTGTAAAGTACTGTTGGAGTACTAGTTATAGCATTAATTCACATTGTACAACACATTAAGGACAGAGGTCCTCCATGAGGAGTAAGTGCATAGTGACTCCTGTTGTTGACTTAACAATTGACACTCTTGTTTATGGCGTCAGTAATCACCCTAGGCTCTTGTCATGAGTTGCCAAGGCTATGGAAGCATTTTGAGTTCGCCAACTCAAATCTTATTTAGACAAGGTCATAGTCAAAGTGGAAGTTCTCTCCTCCCTTCAGAGAAAGGTGCCTCCTTATGTGATGGTCCATTCTTTTTGCTGAGATCTCACTCACAGAGATCTTTCATTTAGGTCATTTTTTTTCCACAGTATCTTGGCTTTCCATGTCAGCCTTGGTTATTGAGCTATTCAGCTTTTGTAGATGCTATACTCTTTCCTCTTAACATTACTTTAATTGCATCCTGCAAGTATTGATATGTTGTGTCTTTCATTAGCTTCAATTTTTTTTTCAAATTGCCCTTTTAAAATTTTATGACCCACTGTTCATTCAGGAGCATGCTTTTAAGTTTCTATTTGTTTGTATAATTTCTAGAGTTTCTTTATTCTTAATTTTCAGCTTCATTTCATAGTGGTCAGAGAAGATTTATGAAAAGTTTTCATTCTATTGAATTTTGAGATTTGTTTTATGGCCTTGCATATGGTCTGTCATAGAAAATGTTCCATGCACTAATGAAAAGAATGTATTCTGCCACTGTAGGACAGAATGTTCTGTAGAAGTACATTAGGTCTATTTGGTCGAGGGTGTCGATTAGCTCTATTGTTTCTTTGTTGAATTTTTGGTCTGGTTGATCTGTCCATTGATGAGAATGGGTGTTGGAATCCCCCAGTTTTATTTTATTGAGTTTATGCCTCTCTTTAGATCTATTCACATGTTTTTCTTTTATTAAATTTGGTGCCCTGGCATGTACATTTACTGCATTCACATCTTCTTGTTGAATTTTTCCCTTAATCATTGCATACTGGCCTTCTTTGTACCTTTTACCAATTTTTGTCTCAAAGTCTATTTTGTTTGATATGAGTATAGTTATTTCTGCTTGGTCTTGGTTTCTACTTGGCTGAAATATCTTTTACTATTCTTTCAATTTCACCTGTGTGCATCTTTACTTGTAATGTGTGTTTCTTGTAGGTGGAACATAGATGGGTCTTGCTTTTTCACTCATTCAGCCAGCCTCTATCTTTTTTTTAAGCTGGTGGAAATTAGTCCATTACATTCAAGTTTATTATTGATAATATTTTATTCTTGCCATTTTTTCTAGGAATATTTCTATTGTTTGTTTTGAATCTTCTTTGTTCTTTTACTAGGAGGTTTTCTGCTTTCACTTTCTTTTATTATGCCAGTTTCTGTATGGAGCACCTCTGGCTACTGTCAGTTGCAGGAGTGGATGTAGGAGCTGAATGGAGTCCTTTCACCCATGCAGATGTGTGCATTATCCAGAGCACCAACTCATTCCATACTATATCCTCTGATTTCTCTTTGAGATTCATCTGCAGTATGTTCTATTTTCTCATTAATCCACTGTAATCTTACTTTAATCATCAGTGCCACTCCACTGAATTTGTTTCTGTCAAGGTCATCAATAGTGTCCACGTTGAAAAATTCAGTAAGTGGTTTTAGGCATTTATACTATTCATTACCTGCTTTTAGAAATTCTCCTGTCACTTTGATTTTGTAACACTACACTTGCTGCTTTTTTTTTGTCTTCTCTAGACATTTCTTATTATTCTCCTTCAAAGTCTCCTATTTTTACCTTCTATTACATGTGCGTTTTGCTTAAAGTTCTTCCATGGGCCTTCTCTTCATTCTACCAAATCTCACTTGTTGCTACTGCATATTCTAGAAATCATATGCTAAAGCCATTATATTTAAACTAATTTTTAATAATTCATTTATTTAAAAGATTTTAGAATTAAGTTTTAAGAAAAGTTTCTCTTGCTAACTTTAAATTTATTCATTTACAACTGAAGTCATAATTGGCTCTGTCCTTCATGGTAAAGACCTAAAAAATGTGAAAAAAATGACTTCTTTATATATAGCTTTTTTTGTAAAGTCAGTTAAGGCATTTTTGAATAACTGATAATATTAATTACATAATGCATTTTTGATATAAGAACATTGAATTTGGATTTGGTATACTGCATGCTATGCTGGGTCTAATGCTGAATTAGTCATGGACATTTAGAATAATCATTCAGGCCTTAATATCTTCCTCCAAAAGTGAGCAAATTAACACTTGTTATTTTTATGACTCTAGGAAGATTATGTTGAATCCATCTATACATATATATGTAATCATCAAAGTATAAATATGCAGTATGCATTTTTGAGCTCCTTTGGGCCAAAAATTAGATGTTTATGCTTTTAGATTTATGATGTAATTTTAGTAAAAAGCTCCAGATAGACTTTGTTAAATATATGCTACCAAACATTTTTAAAAGTCATTCTATTTAATTCTGACTTCTGTGTAAATCAGAATAATTTTATCATTTGTTAATTTGAAGTAGTGAAGTTTTAACTGCTAGTGCTCTAAAATCCTAAATAACCTTGGTTTAAAGTTGTGTAATACCCAAATATGTCTGTAAAGATAATTTCTTTAAGACCTAGTGAGATACAAATATAAGTTGTTGGGATATTTTTATTGTTTAAGGAATTTATTAATACATTATATTCTCAGGGTCACAGCAAATGCACAATAATATTATAATTACTACAACACAATTATAAATACTCATGTTAATGTGATATTAATACAGAATAGATTTAATTTAGTTACTAAATAAAATTATAAAAATATGATACTCTGCTTCCTTCTTCCTCCTTCCCTTCATTCTTTCTTTCCTTCCTTCTTCCTTTATTCCTTAATTTACACTGTATCAAAACCTTAATAATCCACTAAATGAAGAGCTCAACAAGTAAAAATAATAAAACCATAATTCAGTGGGAATATAGGCATGGGCTACAAACCATAATCAAGTAAAAATATGCTCATTTCACTCATATACAGATTTTAAAATAATCACTGATCACTAAAACTGTATCATTCCTAACCACTGGTTTGACAAAGGCATAAAACAAAGTTTAACTATGTTTGCAGAAATATTGATACACACAGGCATTTCTTTCTTTTTTTGCTTTTGTTTTTATTATTTTTTCATTTCAGTTCCCACACATAAGGGAGAACATTCATGTATATTTCCTATGGAGAAGGAAATACTGAATATCTTCTCAATTGTATGAATCCTCCCAAGAGTTTTTTTTAATGAGGTAGCTGAGTCTCCTGAAAAACATGAAATTTGAATCAGTAAGAGTTCAATGCTAAAATTAGGAGCAAAGTTTGAACAAGTTCTCTGTATGCATCCTCATCAGAATTACTGCTAATGGCTATGTGCTAAGTTTAGTTGATGAATTATTCAGTTTGATATCAATCTTGTCTGTTGCCATATACTTTTGAAACAAAGAATGCCTTGCAACTCTTAAGAATATACCTTTAGGCACCAATGAAAAAAATGCTTGACACCCACAGTCTTCATACTTTTAAAAATTATTTAAAGTTTAGGTAAATTGCATAAGAAGTTTTCAATTCCCATAACTTTTTCAATAAGTAATTTTACTTTTTTTTTCAAGCTATTGTGTGCGTTTTGCTATGAAATGGTGTCAACTCCATGTGGACATCATTTTAATCCTATGTGGAGTATCTTTGTAAATATTATCATTCCGGGGCTCGCAGTTGGAAGAATCCTTAAACCCAAGTGCTCTGTGAGCTGAATTTTGGAAACCTCCAAGTTATAGTAAATGACCTCTTATACACTGATCCCAGTCTTTAAAACTGCAATGTATGCATTGATTAATGTGTCTCCAATTAGCCTACATGGAATTATGTATCTTTTTGCAGTATTTCAGAATTTAAGAAATAATAACTCATGAATCTTCATTTCCACATTATTACATTGGTCTTCCATCTATAATTTGCTTCTCACCAATAACTACTTCTTGTCAATTTCAATACTACTTATCATTGAAGGCTCATCTTTTATAGAAATTATTTTGTGTGTTTGGAATGGTTATAAGTAGTCTTTTCTCTACTGACAAAAGGCTTTGCTTGGCTTTGCCATATGTTTATTTATTGAATGTTTTCTATATAGCTGTCACTAAAAGTGGCTGGGGGCTGTTAAAACCTAATAAGTGAGGGCTGCACAAAAATACCACTCACAGAATGAAAACGTCTTGGAGGTATAATTTGTAGGAGCCTTAGGATATTGATAGCAAAGAAAGTTTAGCATCCATGCCATCACCCCAAATGAGTGGAACATAGTGCAGCAATATGAAATAGGCCTATTTCTTTCTCTTTTTTTAAAGATTAAATATTTATTTATTTATCTGAAAGAGTTACACAGAGAGAGGAGAGGCAGTGAGAGAGAGAGAGAGAGAGAGGTCTTCCATCCAATGGTTCACTCCTCAATTGGCTGCAATGGTCAGAGCTGTGCCGATCTGAACTCAGGAGCCAGGAGCTTCTTCCGGGTCTCCTATGCAGGTGCAGAAGCCCAAGGACTTGGGCCATCTTCCACTGTTTTCCCAGGCCACAGCAGAGATCTGGATCAGAAGTGGAGCAGCCGGGTCTCAAACTGCTGTCCATATGGGATGCCGGTGCTTCAGACCAGGGCATTAATGCACTGAGTCACAGTGCCGGCCCCAAAATAGGCCTATTTCATTACTATCAACTCTTTTTTTAAGATTTATTTTTTGTCTATTTTAAAGACAGTTACAGAGAGAGATAGAGACAGAGAAAGAGGTCTTGCATCTGCTGGTTCACTCCCCAGAAGGCTGCAACGGCCGGAGCTGAGCCTATCTGAAGCCAGGAGCAAGGAGCTTCTTCCAGTTCACCCATGTGAACGCAGGGGCCCAAGCACCTGGGCCATCTTCTACTGATTTCCCAGGCCATGGCAGAGAGCTGGATCAGAAGAGGAGAGGCCAGGACTAGAACAGGTGCCCATATGGGATGACAGGGCTTCAGGCCAGGGCTTTAACCCGCTGCACCATAGTACTGACCCCTGCTATAAACTCTTAAAAATGGAGAACTATATAGTTTGCCTTCATACCTCATTATATCTGAATAGTATATGGTAAAAATGTAGGCTTCCTATACACTTATTGAAATTAATTATAATAGAATTATGAGATATTTTATGCAAACCATGTGTATGCATGCCTTTCATAACATAAGTTTTTGCATAAAGAACATTTTTAAAGCTTTTCTATTTATGTTGTGAGCTTCTTGAGGGCAGGGATCACAAACTAGACACCCTAAAAATCAGACTCCTGAGATGGAGATTTGTGTCCGTTTTTATTAGGGGGTGCTCTCAGACTTGTGAGGAAGTGCGGCAAGGTAGATTGGTTGGAGAGAGTAGTTTGTTTTTTTTTTTTTTTTTTTTTTTTTTATCTTTTATTTAATGAATATAAATTTCCAAAGTACGACTCATGGGTTACAATGGCTTCCCCCCCAATACCGTCCCTCCCACCAACAACCCTCCCCTTTCCCACTCCCTCTCCCCTTCCATTCACATCAAGATTCATTTTCGATTATCTTAATATACAGAAGATCAGCTTAGTATACCTTAAGTAAGTATTTCAACAGTTTGCTCCCACACAGAAACATAAAGTGAAAAATAATAGATGATTTTTTTTAAATGATGATGAAATCAGATCAGACCTATTGTCATGTTTAATCCCAGTGAGAGTCAAGTTGGGAATTGAAAATTTCTTTCTTTTTTTTTTTTTTTTTACAGAAGATCAGTTTAGTGTACATTAAGTAAAGATTTCAGTCGTTTGCACCCCCATAGAAACACAAAGTGAAATATACTGTTTGAGTACTCGTTATAGCATTAAGCCTCAGTGTACAGCACGTTAAGGACCGAGATCCTACATGAGGAGTAAGTGCACAGTGACTCCTGTTGTTGACTTTACCAATTGACACTCCTGTTTATGGCATCAGTAATCTCCCTATGCACCAGTTATGAGTTTCCAAGGCTATGGAAGCACCTTGAGTTCTCCGACTCTTATCTTGTTTAGACACGGTCATAGTCAAAGTGGAGGTTCTCTCCTCCCTTCAGAGAAAGGCACCTCCCTCTTTGAAGACCTGTTCTTTCCACTGGGATCTCACTCACAGAGATCTTTTTGCCAGAGTGTCTTGGCTTTCCATGCCTGAAATACTCTCATGGGCTTTTCAGCCAGATCCGAGTGCCTTTAGGGCTGATTCTGAGGCCAGAGTGCTATTTAGGACATCCGCCATTCTATGAGTCTGCTGAGTATCTCACTTCGGAGGGAGTAGTTTAATCGCAATTCAGTTGCATGGGACTCTGGAACTCGAAGGCCCACACAGAGTTGTCTAATTTGGGGAAAGATTTCATATATAGATACATAGATATGAATATATGAATATATAGTGACAATAGTTGGCTGTAGGCTACTTCTGGGAAGGGTGTATGATCTTGGGCAAGGTAGCTCTTCAACTGGGAACAGTTTCCACAGATTTTCAGCTAACTGGGATTAAACATAATTGGAATAATAAGATGAGAAATAATTTGAAATTTTTGTGACTCGATTGCAGGTTTAAAACATTTATGGAGATTTCTCTTTGTTTCTGGTTTTACTAATGATGTAGTAGCCTCATTTATAGTCCCTATTTACAACTATAAATTCTAAAAAAAACCAGAAAACTTAGAATGTCTTATAAAGGTGGTGGCAATTTGAATACAGACCTGAAGAATGACATAGTCGCACAGTTCCAGGGCTTCCTTGTCGCTTTGCACACAATGCACTTAAAAAAAAAAAAAAAACTTCAGTAGGCACAGATAGAATATGCTGCAGGAAGAATCTATTCTCCTAGCAGATCAAGGTTGGGGAACCTGTGGTTTTTTGTCAAGAGCCATTTGTATATTTATAACATTATTAATGGGCCATACAAAATTACCAACTTAAGAATTAGCCTGCTATACATTTATTGAATTTAGGACCAAAGAGTGAACTAAAAATAAAAAAAAAAAACTTGTTTATAATACAAATCTGACACCAACCAAACAACACACAACCCCGACCCTCCCCCCCCCCGCCACTTCAATTGTTTCAGCTGGCATGAGCAGGGACCTGATATTCCACTCAGGCCCTTTGACCCCTAATATCCAATAGTGCAGAATCAGTGGTACTGTGGTTCCCATGATAAAATAGTGTTGACTGACAAATGGAGATCTGGTCTTGCGTCCATACTTAGTGAAAGTAGGTAATTATCTGATCCTCCAGCCAACTTAGTGAAAGTAGGGCTAAGTATGGAGTTTCCATCCCCTATCCAGTAGAATTAGGGAGCAACCAGACAGAACTGGCAAACTGAGTCTCAACTCCAAACTTGCATTAGTGAGAATCAATGAGGCTGAATGAGTGAGAACAGATCACTACTCTAATTCACTACTGCTTGATATAGATGTGAGATTCAGAAGTTTGCTGAGACTTCACCCTCAAATGGCAGCTATATGCATGAAAAAGGTAGAATAAGTGCAGTTGAAACTGTCACTTCTAGTGTCAGTGGGGTCCCATTGCAAACAATATCTACACAAATTGGCAGCAGGAAACTGAGCAATATGAGTACGTTATGAGGAAAGGGCTAGTTGGCATTCCTCTCCTACAGACGGTAGCATCTTCCAGAGGGGAGAATCCTCCAGAAGGGAGGAATTTTGGGTACTTGCGTTGTGGAAGGTGGGAGGGCAAGCACACTGAGTACCACACTATTACAGAGTTGTTAATCTCATTTGTACATGAGGAGACCTCATAGACTTAGCACCACGTGAAGGACCTGTCTTTTAATACTACCACACTGGCAACACCTTGATATTGGAGGGGGCACATTCAGAACATAGTAGATTTGGGATAGGGCCAAGAGAACACAGTTTTCAGCAAGATACCAAGAATGTGTTAATGAGAAGGGCCCCCGCATCACAAAAAAAGTTTAGTTGTTGTTTCATTCTTCAGGACAGGTAGATGATAGGAGAGGCAATCAAAGAACTGGGCTTGTTAGTGTCCATGGCATGGTTTCTTGAAACAGACCAGGGAACAGCACTTGAATGCCAAAACACATAATGCCACAAACACCCTAATGACCAGAAAGGTCAGAAGGAAACTCACGGGAAATTGGGCCACAGCGCATTGTAAAAATAGTTGAGCATCACATCCTTAGAGATAGACAAGTAACCAAAATGGCACATGCATCATACATTGTTAATACATCAACTGATAACAATTTTAAAAAAGCAATATGCATACATTGTTAATACATCAATCAGTAATTTTTTTTTTAAATGAAGGACTCAAAGAGTGAGTGAGGGTTTGAATCAGTAGAAAGCATGATGTCATCTGAGTTCCCGCACCTGAGTCAATGCTCAGATCTATGACTGAAGAGGTAGTAATGTCCCCAGGAAGAAGGAAGACTCCTTCAACACCATAACATATGTATTCCGTGAGGATTTTCAAAGTCCTTTGCACAAAGGACCTAGAGAGAGTGACCTTGTGACTGTATAGTGAGCAAAGGAGAATGACATTTCTGGCACACAGTTAACATTGCTACACAAAGCTCCATAGTGTTATCATGCCCTCCTCCCCCACTATAGCAAGGACTTACAGCCCTGGTGCTAAGTGAAGTCCTGCCTAATACATGACTCATGTTGAATTTACTGCATCTAGAGATACACACAGTGGTCATTTTCCCAGTGCTTCCAGGGAAATTGGTATTGATACACTTGGAAAATTGAAGTAATCCCCACATTGGGTCCCGGGTGTATGAAATAAGAGCTATCATATGAGGAGAAAACAAGCAGTAACCTCCCAGATTGAAAAAGATTATAAGTCGAAACAATATTTTATAATATGGGAATGTATACTGAAGAGCAATGTCACCATGAAATCTATAAATGATGGGGTCTGCACTGTGGCTTAGTGGGTAAAGCTGCCGCCTGCAGTGCCAACATCCTATGTGAGCACTGGTTCGAGTCCTCACTGCTCCACTTCTGATCCAGCTCTCTGCTATTGCCTGGAAAGGCAGTAGAAGATGGCCCAACTCCTTGGGCCCTGCACCCGTGTGGAAGACCTGGAAGAAGCTCCTGGTTCCTGGCTTCAGATCAGTGAAGCTCTGGCTGTTGCAGCCAATTGGGGAGTGAACCAGCAGATGGAAGACCTCTCTCTCTCTCTCTCTCTCTCTCTGCCTCTCCTTCTGTGTAACTCTGACTTTCAAATAAATAATAAATATTTTTTTAAAAAGCTATAAAATATATAGGAATAGTGTCAATATTATGTCTCCATGTATGTTTTCAGGCTGGATCCTGCATATATTGGAGGGATTTTGATGAATGACTATAAAATATCACAGGATTGACCAAGTAGCAATCCTGATTGCAGACACCATGCTGGACATGTGTCATTGCTAAGGCAGATTAATAATTCCTCTGATACATTGCATGTTGCCTTTGATTTAATGGATGTGTTATTTTCCATTCTAAACAGCAAAGAATATCAGAAATAAGTTCTAATTCATGTGTAGTAGACCGTATTATTTGCAGTTTCATGTAGTTAGCCTATGCTAACTTTCCTTCCTTCTCTCATAATACACTTTGAAGAGATCTGGACCACCTTGGTATCCCGCAGAACAACACACTGAACCACTGTATTGATTATATCATGCCTGTTGGACTGCACCACAATTAGTGACTAATAGACTAGGGGCCTTGTTAAGACAAACGCACCCCAATGGCTAGGACATAAACCCTATTAAGTTTCAGAGACTGGAAACTTTAGTGACATTTTAGTGTTCCAGTGGTCAGGCTCATTTTGGGTAGCCTCTCCAAAATAAAAGCCTCTCCAAAATAGGAGTTGAATCTATTTGGAATCCACGTATAAAGAAGAAAGCACAGCACCTAGTAACCATCTTTGCATTCTAGAAGTATAGAATTCCACACCTTGGAATAATTTTTAAATTTTTATTTATAAAAATGTTTATGTGGGAGGAAGAGAAAGATGGAGAGGGAGGGAGGGTGGTGGGGGGAGACAGAGAGGGAGAGGTAGAGGGAGAGGGAGAACCACTTACATACATTGGTTCATCCCAAATGCCTGCAAGAGCCAGGGCATAGCAAAATCCAAATTTGGGAGTGAGAAACAATATCCAGGCCTCCCACATGGGTGGCAGGAACTCAAGTACTTGGCTATTACTGCTTCCTCTAAGTGTTTGTATTAGCAAGAAATAGGAATCAGGAGGCAAGCCAAGACTCAAATCCACACACTCTGATATGAGCTACAGGTACCCTAACTGCTAGGTCAAAGATCTGTCCCAACACACTTTGGATTACTGACTCACATATGGAATATTGATTCACTATACTTGATGACCTGGCTATTTATCAGCTCTGAGTGATATAGAACTTTTAAACAGGAAAATGTTCATGAAATAATGTTCTGAACATATTCATCATTTTTACATTGCTGTGCAACTATGTAAAAATATATAGCATATCTACTATGTAAGCCCAAGGAAACAAAAATTTTTGTATTACAGGAAAAAAGATTATAGGTACTTTGGTGAGGGAGATTGCTGGTTCGTTTACTATTGAGTTTTGAACTATTAGTCAATCCAAGATGCTAATTTATTTTATTTTTTTTATTTTTATTTTTGACAGGCAGAGTGGACAGTGAGAGAGAGAAACAGAGAGAAAGGTCTTCCTTTGCTGTTGGTTCACCCCACAATGGCCGCCGCAGCTGGCATGCTACGGCCAGTGCACCGCGCTGATCCGATGGCAGGGGCCAGGTACTTATCCTGGTCTCCCGTGGGGTGCAGGGCCCAAGCACTTGGGCCATCCTCCACTGCACTCCCTGGCCACAGCAGAGAGCTGGCCTGGAAGAGGGGCAACCGGGACAGAATCCGGTGCCCCGACCGGAACTAGAACCCAGTGTGCCGGCGCCACAAGGCGGAGGATTAGCCTAGTGAGCCGCGGCGCCGGCCCAAGATGCTAAATTTTAATTCAGTCTTCTTGAAGGCTTCTAAGAGATTTTACTTCAGGTAAATCCTCAGCTTCTATTTTTAAATAATTCTGTACTTACAGGAAATATCCTGTGTGTCTCCTCTCTTCAGTTATAACAGTTCGTCATTCTATTAATGAGCCAGTAGTGTACCATCTTAATTACCACAGCTTTGTAATAAACTCCAATATCTGATAGGGTGATATGGTCAATCACTCTCCTTTTTAAGAATTTATCTGGATAATGGCTAATACTTAGTTATCCACATGCATTTTATTCATTTTGTCAAGTTCCCAAATTGCTTAAATTTCAAGTGTTAGCACATGAAATTTATAGTTTAATTTGGAAGAATTGGCACCTTTAGTGCCAGGTTACCAGCTCTGAGTGAAGCCCATGCAGGGAAAAGAAATTGGAGGAGGTTCAGTTGATAGTGAAATCATCTTTGTTACCAGGGTCATATAATTCAAGAAAACTTATAGTGTTGAAAATATCAGTATTGAGAAAGGATACAGTTTGGAGCAAATATTCTGGTAGAGTATTCACAGTATTAGCCCCTGGGATTCTGGAGTAAGGCTATGCAATTTGTAACAGAGAATTACATGTCTTTAAAGAAACAAGTACTAGTAGGGCCCCAGTAGAGACAGGACACTTTATTCTGGGTCATCAAGTGAGTATGTATTCAGAACTATTCCTTATAAGCTGAGTTCTGTTGGATTCAATAAGTTATTCAATTAGATACATAGCAATGTGTCAAAGAATGTAAACATATATCTTGAATTTAACTAAAGTGGAGCCAGGGGGCACAAATAAACTAAATAATCATGGAATTCTTCTTACCCAAAAGAGTTACCCATGTGTCCCTTTCTTGGCTTGCACCATGGATATCAGGGATAGCTGTATAACTGGCTTGAAAGAAGAGGAAAAGACCGGAGTTTGATTTATGAATGGGAAGGCATGTTGTGTGAATACAAGACAAAAAATGGAAGATAGCTGTGTTATAGCTATACTCAGGGGTGGCTGTGTAATATGGTGTTAAGAAAAATAGTCTCCATGGTAAGATTTACGAGAAGTATACCTGGTTATCTACTTTGTGTACTTGAAGAAGGATCCTAAAGTGAGAATATATAGATTTCTCAACAGTGATGCCTGATCTGACCTTCAAATCTGGCCTAGGAGCTAGAAAGACAAGAATTAAAGAAGAGGCACGTGGGTAGACACAGAGCAGTGGACATGAATTATGGAAACATTTATGTCACACATTAATATTCACCAGAGAGCTTTACAGAGAGGCACTGTAAACCAAACTGATGGAATGACTCTTTCAGTTGACTTTGCCAGGCCAGCCTTTCTTATGAGCCATCTCAGAAGTAGCATAATGGACACATGAATGGTGAGGCCATGGCAGCTGAGATGGGGGTGATGTAGGCCCAACAGCCTGAAATTTCACTAAGCTAGCTATTGCTGTCTCTGTAAAGTGTTCCCTGTGCACATATGGTAATGCTGAGACCCTAATATGATATCACTCCTCAAGAACACCACCTGACTATGTGGTGGCAAGCCTGACCATTGTCTGAGCCTACTTTGTGTTGCTGCAACAGAATACTATAGATTTGGTCATGTATAAATAGTAGATGTTCATTTGACTCATGTTACTTACTGGAGGATGGGAAGTCCAAGCTTAAGGTGCCACATCTGGGGAGGGCCTTGTTGCTGCAGCATAACATGGCAGAAGGCATCCCATAATAAGAGAGAGCAAGACTGAATCTGCTTTTATAGCAAATACATGCCCATGATAACAACATTGACCCAATCATGAGGGCACCCTTATGAGCTAACTTAAAAGTCCCACCACTCAACACTTGTATTGCGGATTAAGTTTCCAAAACATGAAATTTGCGGGATAAATTCAGATCGTAACAACTACATTGGACCCCTCTATTTTAGAAGGGCCAGCAGTTGATTCTTACAAGGATAGTTACTGAGGCCACTCATTTTCTATGAAAATCATGTAAGATTAGAGTTAAAACCTTAGAATGTACATTTACGCAATATAGAAATAACAACTCTTTAATCTTGGGTTACTTTTTCCAGTATGTCTTTCAGGGTAAACTGGGTAGACAACTCTATATTGTGCTTTATTCTTATTTATGTTATAAAATCAACATTTTCCCATATTGCCCCCAATAAAATTTAAATGTCTGCATTTTATGTGATCATATGAATTTGCTATAATTTATTCTATTGCTTTTGCTTATGGTTGAATGTATATTGTTTATTTTTTCTTATTTATAAAATAATGCTAAGAAGAAAAAATCAGTGTCTACCCATGTTTGTGATCATTTCCTTATGATATTGTCCCCAAAATGTAATTTTTTTCATGCTTGGGAATTGTTGAAGGCTGCTATAGAGTGATATTTCTTTCCATAATTTCATAAATTTTATACTAACTTACATTTCCAAGCAATATTTGGTACTTATTTCATAATATGTTGCTCTCATTGAGGTTCATTATGGTTTATTTATTTTATAATTTAATATGTGACATAGGCATATCATTACTATTTAAATTTTATGTTTCTTTGATCACAATTTTCAATGTTTAGTTTATACTTTAAATCCTATTTTGTGATTATACAGCAATGTTTTTTGTTTAGTTTCTGCTTTGAAAATTGGCATCATACTTTTTTCTTATTAATATTTAAATAATTTTAGTTATAGAAGATGCTTATAAAATTTCCAACTGAGTAGTATATAAAGCAAAAACTCTCATGCCTCACATGTATGCATTGTTAAGTTTTTTTCTTGACACTGCTATTTTCTTCCATTCGATACTGTTTGAGCATTACTTGACAAATATTGAAGACTCTGCCATTATCTTTTTGTGTGACCTTGAAAATATATGGAACAGATTTTTTTCTAATACAGAGACAACATGTGCCCAACATTCACTCATTTACAAGTCTGTTATTTTAATAAGAATCTCATGGATAGAATTTGGAACAACTCCATTCCCACTTTCCAAAACTTCTGGGTGCTTGAAATTTAACCACAACAGAATCTTTTAAAGTTGATTGGTCTGGGGCAGGGTTATCAACAGGCTCACCTGTAGTCAGAGTCAGGTGATAGCTAAATATCTGCCTGCCTTTATATATTCCATTCCCATTCTTCTACTCATATCTCATATACCAATTAGGGCTTCCAGGAATTTCTGCTAGTGGGCTCCCCATCTTTTCTTATCATTTTGCAGCCTTTTGATTTATATTGGGAGGGCCAGGAGATTTTATGAGTTTGATTTTGAGGTAGGAGATAATTACTTTCCTTATCAGCTATAAGAAGCTCCGGAGCTCATCGTATGGTGTATTGTGCTAAAGAAAGTTCTATATTTCTCTTGGATGGGAGTGTCTTCCTATTCTAGTTGTAGATGAGTCTGGGGCCTGAATGTATTCGTTCCAGGGCTGTTGCTATAGGGACAGAATCTCACAGGGTTCAGGTTAAGAAAACAATTGAGTGAATTGTGCAAGTACAGGATTTTATTTAAATTTGGTCCATCATGGATTTTCTCATTAATTAAAAATTTTACAAATGCTACATTAAAACATTATTCATCTTGGCCGGCGCCGTGGCTCACTAGGCTAATCCTCCGCCTGCGGTGCCGGCACACGGGGTTCTAGTCCTGGTCGGGGCGCCAGTTCTGTTCCGGTTGCCCCTCTTCCAGGCCAGCTCTCTGCTGTGGCCCAGGAGTGCAGTGGAGGATGGCCCAAGTGCTTGGGCCCTGCACCCCACGGGAGACCAGGATAAGTACCTGGCCCCTGCCATCGGATCAGCGCGGTGCACCTGAAGCAGCATGCCAGCTGCGGCGGCCATTGTGGGGTGAACCAACAGCAAAGGAAGACCTTTCTCTCTGTCTCTCTCACTGTCCACTCTGTCAAAAAAAAATTTATTCATCTTAACTACTGTATTTGTTTGGTGGTCCCTAAAATTTTGTGCCTAGGATAAGTGCCTCAGTTGTGCCATCTGAATCAAGGCCTTGGCTTTATTTCCCAGAGATGGAAAGGGCTTTTTATAATCTGTGGACTTCTTTAGTTCCTTCAACATTAACCAAAGCTGGATGATTTCCAAATCCGCCCAGCTGTTACATTTGGAGAACGTCTTGGCTTCCTTCCATATCCATCTGCTATATCACTGGGTGTATTCCATGTGCTTGAATGTATGTCCTATTCTGTCTATATCCTGTGACTACTCAGCTGTTCTTACCCATTTGGCATTAATGGTGGCAGAACAGTAAAACAATAGAAACACTGTAATGCACTTCAGAGACCTCCACAGATTTATTTAGTTCAGGAATATTTGGAGCAGGTGGGGTCACGTGTGATGGGGAGCAGGATACTTTCCTCCAAGTTTCTGACGAGCCAGAGGCCTACAAAATGCAGGGATTCGCTCTACTTTGGCTACATACTACAATCACCTGGAGAGATTTTTAAACTACCTATGCCTGATTCTTACATTTGGCTTTAATTTAACTGTTCTGGAATGGAGCTGAGTCATTGGGAGTTTAAAAGGTGTAACCTTTAATGTGTAACCTTGTAATGTGTAACCAAACTTAAAAGCCACTATGCCTTTTATTATTCAGACAGCAGCTGAAACCCATTCTAGAGGGTGTGAGAAGCACAGCATCATGGGTCTGAGGGACAAGGGAACAGCATCTAAAGGCTTTGGTAAAGAAACGTCTTTTACAGCCAAAAGCCAGAAGAGTGGGAAGCATGGCTCAGTGTTGCTGCAAGATTGAGAGAGATATGTCCTGATAGTATTCGTTTCTGATGCTGGAAACTGATTCCACTTTTTCCCCAAGTGATCCAGTTTTTAAATTTTGCTTTGGAGGTAAGTTATGTGCTTTTGATACTAACTTGGCAATTTTCTGAGAAATGTTTTGAGCGGACTCTCCGTTAGGTCACAATGGATAGCAGGCGTCCAAGACTGAGGAATAAAAACTGTTTGTGTGCCATACAGTTTCCATGAGATTATCAGATTTGGTAAAGTCCGTGTCAGTGCATACAGCAGATTTATTTTTTCTGTTAATGGCAAATGTGGGAAGTAGCTTCATAAACAGGAAGTGAATGAGCTATTTTCCACAAATGTTATTGTGATTTACCAAGGTAATCAGATACGAATCTAATGAATCTTATCAAGTCCGAACATATTTTAAACATTTACCTAGTAGATTATTCAAAATTCTGTGTTGTCTTTGTGGCATACCTGTTAAGATATTGTGATTTGTCTTTTAAATATCAACTGAGACATATGTTTATGTTGTAAATTTCAATCTAAAGTGTCAGATCACTAGTGAGCATACATCTGAATTTCAGTACCAACATCTCTCAAACCCCCCCTCCATTTTAGAGTTGAAAACATGAGAGCACTAGTGTATAAAGAAACTGATATTGCTTCTCAGGTAGGCTATGACTATAACCATGGAAAGAAACTGAAATAATTTATATCTTCATTACCCTAATAGGATTTGGAGGCCAATTAAAGTAATGAAGATTAATAGTTCTATTATTCTTTCAGTTTCATGTTAAATAAAATCCACAGATCATTTACGAAAGTTTCCAAATATTATGTGACTGTCTTGACTGAGAACAATGAATCCCTGCATTTTGGTTCCTTGCAATGAATTTGGTTTCAGTATTTTCTGTGTAACCATAATTTTATGTAGTCCAGATTATACTGCTGAAAATGGCCACCATAGTTCCTCCTACCTGATGTTTACTAAATGCAGCTTTTGTCGTGTACAGGTGTCTTGGATGTAGTGAGGGGGCAGAATGCCAGGGCTATTCTCTTTCCTACATTTCAGAATTCTTGATGAAGTAATACACTATGTTGAGAGGACTTCTTTTGGGACATTTTGAGTCATGATAATTACCTTGGAAATGTTGATGAAGTATATTTTCACTAAATTGCTGTGTGAATTTAGAGAGGTCACTGCATTCATGGGGGCTAAAGTTTTCCTGTCAAAATATTGGAGTAGAGCCAGGTAATCTCAAAACTCATCCAGTTCAAATATGCTATGTGATTTTGTGATTTCTGACAAAAAATGGGTACATGTAGTCCCGTATTTAGGGAGAGAAAGTAGTTCTGACAGCAAATTCAGCATTGCCATGTTGTTATCTATATTTTTTTAAACTTTGTATTCTATAAAACTTAGTGTACTTTGACATTTCCTGGACTTTATCAAAACAGATAAGTGTAAGTTTTATTTCCTTAATTCTTTCCACATTCATTTGAGCAGTGGTGATAGGAAGGTTTTTATTCTTTTCACAGATTAAAAAAAAAAAAAAAACAAGGCAAGTCAAATAACATTCTTAAGGCATTGAGGGGGAAAAAGTAGATTAAGGATTAGGACTTGGTCAGCATAGTGGAGTGGGAGAATGAGACTCAAGGAGACTGTTGGAAGCTGGAGTTGGGCGTGGGGACAGCACATATGTGGTATGTGGGACTGGTTGCCAGAGAGCTACTAGAAAGGAAGTGGAGGAGGCAACAAGGTGATGATGATCTGCTTGTTCATGATTCCATCTGTCCAGCCCAGATGGTATGAACTTTTCTAAGAATTTGCTACTAAATGCTATGTCAGTATCCCTTTGTAAATCATTCATTTCACTCTGCTTCATCCAGGTCAACCATCAGACTGTGATAAGCTAGGTAACAGGATAACTTTAAATAGGAAAAATATTACACACAAAAAATTTCAACAGTACAATCAATATGTGCAACACAGATTAAAACATAATCAAATAGTCATTTCACATGGAATTAGAAAAATGCATTATGAAAACCTAAACAATGAGCTTTATTCATCATGATGAACATTAAAACCATCTTTTCAGAAGGCAAATTATAACTACAAGATTATTTGCTCCATAAATGTACCTTCATCAGTGTGTTATAAAAGTGTCGAAAAGAGAAATTGTTCTGTATTTGTTTATAAAATGAAAATTTCAACTAAACCTAAATATACCAGATTAAGTTTTAAAATATATCTTGCATATTCACTCCATAGTGATACAGAGCTGTTCCATTGTTCATTAAGATTGTGTGTTTTTATTTATTTATTTATTTAATTTTTTTTTCCCTGGGGGATAACACAGTTATGTAGCAATACTTAGAAACTGATTCCTATGACATCATTTCCATTGCAAGTATGATTCCACAGCTGAACAATTAAAACCCACTACAAGATGTCCTGTCCTTGAGACCCTGTACCTGCAAGGGAGACCCGGAAGAAGCTCCTGGCTCTTGGCTTCAGATCCGCACAGCTCTGGCTGTTGAGGCCATCTGGGGAGTGAACCAGCAGATGGAAGACCTCTCACTCTATCTCTGCCTCTGCCTCTCTGTATTCTGCCATTCAAATAAGTAAATAAATTGGTCCTTAAGTATTGTCAATGAAATGTTGATTTAATATGCAAAAAGCTGAATTTTACTTATATAATATGTATTTAATTTGCATTTTAGAATAATTGTTTAAAAATATTAGTTCATGTTGGCAAGAATAAAACCAAGCTGTCCTTACTTTCATTCATCCCTAAATAGCAGTGAATGTCAACTAAGGATGCTTTTGTTCCTTTGGGGATGTTGGCATTGTCTGGAGACAATCCTGGTTAGCATAGCTTGGGGAGTGCTGCAGGATTCTAGGGGTTCAATTCTCAGGATGTGGCTAAACATCCTACTTTGTATAGGATGGCCATCTACAGCAAAGAGTTGTCTGACCCAGAATGTCAGGCACATCAAGACTGAGAAAATTTTCCCTAACAGGTTATAAGTTCAGGCATAGTTTATGTCATCCTTTGTCACTTTAAGGTTGTGTTTTTTTAAAAAGGAAAATGTTTATGAAATGTTCTGAACATATTAATTTCTTTACATTGCCATGCAGCTACGTAAAAATATATAGCTTTCTACTAATTACATGTAAGCCCAAGGAAACAAAAAAAAATTGTATTACAGAAAAGGATTATATGTACTTTAGTGAGGGAGATTGCTGGTTTGTTTACTACTGAGTTTTAACTATTAGCAAATTCAAGATGCTAAATTTTAATTGTCTTCCTCAAGGCCTCTAAGAGATTTTACTTCAGGTAAATCCTCAGCTTCTATTTGTAAATAATTCTGTACTTACAGGAAATATCCTCTGTGTCTCCTCTCTTTAGTTATAACAGTTTGTCATTCTATTAATGAGCCAGTAGTATACCATCTTAATTACCACAGCTTTGTAATAAATTCCAATATCTGATAGGGTGATATGACCAATCACTCTCCTTTTAAAGTATTTATCTGGGTTATTCACATGCATTTTATTCATTTTGTCAAGTTCCCAAATTGCTTAGATTTCAAGTGTTAGCACATGGAATTTATATTTCTATTTGGAAGAATTGGTACATTTAATATTAGGTTATGACTCTCTATCCAAAGGTAAAATATCCTTCTCTATCTATTCATGTATTCTTTTTATGTTTCTTAGATGAACTTCATAAGTTTCTTTTTATGTAGCATCTACTATTCCTTATTGTTTCACATGTTTTCATTTTTTGTTGTCTTTCATTTCATTTTTTGGCTGTTTTTAAATAGAAAAATCTACTTTTAAGCATGTTATCTCAAGCCTTGGAAAAATTGATTTCTAAGTATTGGTTATGAGTTCAGTTACTCTATTAAACACTTTTGTTAGTTCTAAAAATCTTTAAGTTTATTCTTTGGTTTTGCTGAAGATAAATCCTATCATCTGCAAATAAAATTAATTTTGCTTTCTTTCTAATATTTATTTTTCATGGCTTCAGCTTTAATAAGTTCTTGATCCCTTGATCTCAACAAAATCCTGTTGCTTACTAAGTCACTAAATTATAGAACACATGTTGTTATTGGTGTCATCAGAGTGGCCATTAATTAATCAGGCCATATGGTATGCTAGAGAAGGCCAGACAAGCCTGGGTTTATGGCTGAGGAATTCTGACATCCTGCATTGAACACAGGCACTGAAATGAATCTCTTTGTGATTGTTCAGTAGAAATGAAAATATATTGACCATGTTAACTCACATTTTTCATTTTTAATTTGTTAAAGCAAAAATATAGTAAAAGTTTAAAATGTGCACTAAGATTTGGATATGGCCAACAACACAGAGGAACAAGGCAAAAATAAACCCAAAGGACCACATTAAACATATGCACTTCATCTCAGCAATCAACAGAGTGAAAATCCAAACTACAAAATGGGAAACAATACTTGCAAACCATATTATAGATGAGAAAGTAAAACCCAGAATTTATAAAGAAACCCTACAACTGAGTAACAACAAAAAGTAACTTGAGATTAAAAATACTCAGATAACTTGAATAGACCTTTCTCTCGAGAATACAACTGACCAACAGGCATTTGAAACGATACTCAACATCAATAATGATTGATGAAATGTGAATCAAGATCACAGTGAGATATCACCTCACACCTGTTATGTCAGTTATTCAAAAAACCAAAATAAAGCAATAAACAAAAATAACAAGTTTCGACAAGGATGTGGAGAGATCAAAACACTTGTTCACTGTTGATGGGGTTGTAGATAATGCAACCACTGTGGGGAAATGTGTCAAAAATCTCTTAGAAATTAAAAATTTCTATGAGATCCAGCAATCTTGCTTCTGAGTATCTATTAAAATAATTGAAAATAGGATCTCAAAGAATACTCAGTGCAGCAGTGTTTGTCTTAACAGAGCTATTTTTGTTACAAAACCATTTGTTTATAATGAAATTCATTTGGGGCCGGCGCTGAGGCTCAGCAGGTTAAAGCCCTGGCCTGAAGTCCCATATGGGTGCCAGTTCTAGTCCTGGCTGCTCCTCTTCCGATCCAGCTCTCCACTATGGCCTGGGATAGCAGTAGAAGATGGTCCAAGTCCTTGGGCCCCCACAGCTTTGGCCGTTGCAGTCAATTGGGGAATGAACCAGTTGATGGAAGACCTCTCTGTCTCTACCTCTCTCTGTAACTCTGTCTTTCAAATAAATAAAATAAATCTTTAAAAAAAGAATGAAATTCATTTATAGCTACATCACAGATGAACCTTGATGCTAAGTACAAGGACTCTATCATTATTCTCTACCATGTAACTCAATCAGAAAAAGACAAATGCTTCGCATGTGTACACTATAAAGTGCCCAAAGTAATCAAACTAATAAAAGTAGAAAGGTATGTGGGGAGCAACCCGGACTAGACTAAGTTACTGGAATTAAGACTTATTCTATGCATCTGCTCTCCCACAATATGGCGCTGAGAAGGGAGAAACAGCTTCTACACAGCTGCCTCCAGTTCAACCAATAAACTGTAGGACTTGCTCCTGATTGGAGGAGAGCAGCGTACTCGGCGTGTGGGCAGCAGAGTTGGGATTGGTGGAAGAGGACTATAAAGGAGGAGAGAGACAACATGCACCAGGAACATCTAAGAGGAACACCTGTGCAGCCCCCGAGAGAGCCGGCCAGCGGTGTGCTGCTCCCCTGCGGAAGTGGGGAAAGTGGCAGGGGGAACCCAACCCGGGAAGAACCAGCAGCAAACCTGGGAAGGGCCGAGCAGACAGAACAGCGCAGGGTCCTGTGTTGCTCCTCCACGAAGACGGGGAGCGACAAAGGTAGTTACCAGAAGACTGAGCAATGGAGAAATGAAGTTATTTTTCAATGAGAATAGAGTTTCGCTTGTTTGAAATGTAGAAGTTCTGAGTATCTGTTTTACAACAGCATGCAAATAGTTAGCATTTTTAAGTGTAACAGTACTGCTATGTGGATAAACTTTTTTTTTTTCAAAATAAAAAATACAACAAAATCATTTTTATGAAGGAATAGAAGTATTTCCCCATACCATTCAGCCACTCTACAAATCTTTGGTTGGCTATATTTTTACTTTCTTGATCAGTGGCCAGGTAGATAAATGGAACCCATGAGGAAAGTAGCTAGACAACTGCCCTGAAAAACAAATGAGTTCCAAATATCATTTATGCTATTGTAGATGATAATTCTTCAAGGATTATTTTTTTAAAGATTTTTTATTTATTTGAAAGAGTTACAGAGTAAGGTAGAGACAGAGAGAGAGGTCTTCCATCTGCTGGTTCACTCCCCAGATGGCTGCAAAGGCCAGAGCTGAGCCGATCTGAAGCCAGGAGCTTCTTCCAGGTCACATACATGGGTTCAGGGGCCCAAGCACTTGGGGCCATCTTCCACTGCTTTCCCAGGCTATAGCAGAGAGCTGGATCAGAAGAGGAGCAGCTGCGACTAGAACCGACACCCATATGGAATGCCAGCACTTCAGGCCAGGGCTTTAACCCACTGTACCACAGCACCAGTCGCAGTTCTTCAAGGATTATTAAACACGAGGCTCCATCATGTATAGAAATGGTCTTCTTCTAGCTAAAATAATATCACACCCCTGATCCATATCTTACCAATTCTACATTGTTTCCTTTGATGATTCCTTTGTTTTTCTTCGTCTCTAACTGTTGAAATGCTCCAGTGGTATGGATTGAACTCCTTTGTACCCTGTGTTTTCTATCCCTACATGATCTTATCCTTCCTCCTTGCTTTAGAAACCATGTATATGATAATGATGTCCAATGCTGTCTCTTTTATTGCTTAACTTAATTCCACATTCAAAATTAGTGGATTCTTGTAGATCTTCACTTGGACATTTCATAGAAATCTACCAATTGCTAAAGTCAGAAACCTATGAGCCATCTATCATTGCTCAATCTCCCAAATTCTCACTTTCAATCCAGCAGCAAATAACATTGATCAGATCTTCCAAACTCATCTACACAGATTCAAGCTGTAGTATTTTCAAGTCTATACTGATTATGACTAATACATATGTCTATGATGTGCCATCATTCAATATTTTTAGTATTACTCTTTGTAACCACCCTGTATCAGTATCCATAGCCCTATCATTATTCTCTACCATGTAGTACATTTGTTTTCTTCCCAGAAATTCATTGTTTATAACTTTTTCTATGTATAGCAGATATATTTCAGGATATCCTCAAAAGTCTGTAGGAAAATGGAATTGAAAGATAAGTTTATTTTAAACATTTTTAAAATATTTGCATAACTTTTTAGTGACATGCATTTTCCATGGACTCTTTGAAAACCACTCATATGCATGGATTCCAGAACATTTTTCACCAAAATAAACTTTTTCCAAGGATATATTAGTGTCTGCATATGTCTTATTAATATTCCTCATACTTACCTTTGTGACTGGCTCGTAATAGGACTTTACTCAGTAGTTGTTGACTAAGAGAAAAATTCCGCTGGCTATATTTCAAAAACTGTTACTGTACTTCATATGTGTTATCTGATTTGATTTTCCTAATAATTCTCCAAAATTTTATTACCTTTCCATTTTACAAATGAGTGAACTGAAATTAATATTATGTTAAAGGCCATACAACTCTAAAATGAAATTTTGGAATTAGCATGTTTTCCTGTCTGGTTATAAATCAGTTTGCTTAGAATATACTACACTAGTATAGGATACGATACTCCAGTTCAAGAAAGCAAAGCTTAAGTTTGGTATCTCTCTTTTGCATACTTGTGTGATTTGGGGCAATCTGAATAAACTGTCTAGTCTTTCATTTTCTCAAGTGCAATCTTATGCATCTGTGAACAATTATAAAGTAGTCAATTTCATACAAAAGGGAACTTTATGCAAGTAGTTCTATATCTTCCAATATTTCTCTGAATACTATTTACAATAAAGGAATGATGTTTTCTTGACTTTATTTAATTATTCACAGAGTAGTGGCATTGAAGACTGCCTCACCTGCTGCTAGAATATTTTTGTTCTGTAATTAAAGATTATATTCTGTGGCCAGTGCTACGGCACAGTGGGTTAAGCTGTTGTCTGCAGTGCTAGCATCCCATATGGATGCTGGTTGGAATCCTGGCTGCTCTGCTTCTGATTTAACTCCCTGGGGCCTGAGAAGGAAGGAGGATGATCCATGTCCTTGGGCCCCACACCCACATAGGAGACCCAGATGAAGCTCCTGGGTTTGGCCTGGGCCAATCCTGGCCATTGCATCCATTTGGGGAGTGAACCCACAGATGGAAGATCGATATCTCTCTCTCTCTCTCCCTCTCTCTCTCTCTCTGACTTCAAATACATACATTTTTTTAAAAAGTTATATTCCATGAGAGTTTTATGTATTTTTAATACCATGCAATAATTGTATGTATTTATGGAGTACAGTGTGATATTTCATGATATTTATACAGAATGTACTCATCAAATTACATTGCAGTAATTAGCATTTCTGTCTCCTCATTTGTGTGACTGAAGCCAGCAAGCTCCTCTCTTTTAGTTCTTCATGGAGTATGTAATCCATTATTGTGAACTATGATCGCTCCATTGTTGTGTATAACACTAGCGCTTTGTATTCTTAGTGTTTTGGTACCTGTTACCCAATCTCCTTCTTTACTGCACACCCAACCCTTCATAACCTCTTGTAATCATTAGTCTATGATCAGATTGACATTTTAATTTCTTTACTTCCTCATATGAGACAGAATATGCAGTACTTGATTTTCTGTGCCTGGCTTTTTTTTTTGCTTAACAAAATATGTTCTAGTTCCATCAATTTGGCTACAAGTGACAAGATGCCATTCTTTTTAAATACTTTGAATAATGTCCTATTGTATATATACACTACATTTTTAATACTTTTCATCTTTCAGAACGTGCACAAGAGGAGAGCACTTGAGTCACTTTTCTTATGGCCTGTGACCATTTCAGATTTAGTTCCCTAAGTCATGTCAGGCTGCAGTGGTTGAAATTTTTCCATATAAAATTTCTAAGTACTTTTATGAAAATTTACCAATAAGAGCAGTTTAACTTTCCAGTGCCTTCTCTCTTCAGAATGCTTCTTCCAGTAATGATGGGAAAATGGACCTCAGATGGGTGACTATCTTTTACTTATGGACCTTGTCATTACTCTTGTTTGAAAATGAAGGGCTTCATTTTGAGTATGAATTAAATGTTCAACCTTTTCAGGGTACTTTCTGTCAAATTGTGTTCAGGTGAACAAAACAAACCCATTAACACAAATATATAAATGGGGTTAGGTAAATCAATCATCCAACCACATGAATGGCAGTACATTCTAAACAATTTTCTATAATTAATGTCAATGTGATCATTAAAGTGTAGGTGCAGCACCAGTGTTGTTCTCCATTAGGTCAGTACTGCTAATTGATTCTCTTTCAGCAACAGGAGCTAGGAAAAGTACTATTAGCATGGCTATATTCTACAGCAGAACTAAGAAAAAGAAGACCTCAGCTTTCATAGACAAATTAAGGTGCTAACTAAAACACCATAAAGAATTGTGCTAAGTACTAAAACATTAAAGGTTAATACTTACTGTTTTTTCAAAAATTTATATAATTTTTCTAATTATAATACAGATATCTTTAAATACAGCAGGTTGAATATCCATGTTTGACTCTGCCCCTTTCACACCTCAGTAAAATGAGAGTAAAGGAACCAAAACAATTCAAACACAGAATTATAATCAATATGTGTGAGATGGAGAGAGAAGTGGTAACTGAACTGGCACAATGGAATAATATAGTCAACCACATCTAGCAGCATGAACTCTAAACAAGGCACAGGTTGCATGTCCTTTGCCTAAAATGCTTGAGAAAAATCTTTGAGAAGTTTGCATATTTTGTAATAGTTATATATGTGTAAAGAGAGCTCCTGGGATCGTGTCCACGTAAATATAAAACTCATTCATGTTTCACACACACCTTATAAACATAGCCTGAAGGTGATTGAGTCTAATCTTACCATTGCTCCTGTGTTTTGTCTGCAGCCTATCACATGAGGCCAAATGTGAAATTTTCCACTTGTGGCATCATGTTGGTACTCAAAAATGTTCTGAATTTTGGAGAATTTTAGATTTGGAATATTCATATTTGGGTTGCTCAACCTGAATCAGTTTTGTTAGATTTGCCAATTTCCTCAGAAGAGAGCACTCCAAACTCCTGTTTGGGGGATAGCAACCCGACTGCCAGTGTTCTGGGATTCAGGTGGGAAATGGTATTAGAATCTCACAGATAACCATGCCTATTTTAATTCCATTCCATTATTTATATCCTGTGCAAGTTGACTTGTACTTCCCATTTCCAGAAATAAGAGGTACCACGTATTTCTAGAAGCAGAAGAACAGGCAGAGAAAAATGAAAATGTAGTGATGAGAAGTAGATATCGAAGAGCTATCAGCCTTCCCAGATCCCTTTGATAATTCATCAGCAGAAGACAGTTCTCATTTCTGGTGAAGTGCAAGATTCAGCATAAGATACTTAAAATCAAAATAGTTAACCATGAGATGTCCGTCTCATTTTCCCACTTGAATGCCAGGACACTAGCAGACAGGTTTCTATCTTCCAAACTAATGGTAGGATCATTCTTTTCTGGGGAAACTGACAAAAGAAGGTACCAGGGCTGGGGCTGTGACCTGGTGGGCTAATCCTTTGCCTGCAGTGCCAGCATCCCATATAGGCGCCGGTTCTAGTCCCAACTGCTCCTCTTCTGATCCAACTCTGTGCTATGCCCTGGGAAAGTAGTAGAAGATGGCCCAAGGGCTTGGGCCCCTGCACCCATGTAGGGAGACATGGAAGAGGCTCCTGGCTTTGGATCGGTGCAGCTCCAGCCATTATAGCCATTTGGGGAGTAAACTGGCAGATGAAAGGTCTGTCTCTCTCTCTCTCTCTTCCTGTTTGTAATGATACCTCACAAATAAATAAATAAAATCTATATAAAAAGAGCAAAAACAGAATTTCTAGCCCATTACATTGTGAAGCTTGCCAGTTGATTTACCATAAAACCGACTCTCCTAAAGCTTCTAATCCACGTTTAGTGCCTCACCCTTAAATATAAACTGGCACCGTGTCAGCAGACATCAAAGAAATCATGTAACCTAAAAGAGAAGATGAAAAACAAAAGGGAAAGATTTAGAGGAGACAATAGATAAAGCTGAAAGAAAACTAATGATGAAACAAATAAAATATGCTATTTAAAAAAGACCATTCAGGGGCCAGAATCATGGCACAGTTGGTTAATCTTCTGCCTGAAATGTCAAGCAGCCCAAATGGGTTTAAGTTCTGGCTGCTCCACTTCTGATCCAGCTCCCAGCTAATGCTCCTGGGAAATCAGCAGAAGATGGTCCTAGACATTGGGCCCCTACCTCCCACATGGGAGACCCCGATGGTGTTCCAGGCTCACAAATTTGGCCTGGCCCTTCCATGGCCTTTGTGGCCATCTGGGGAGAGAATCAGTGGATGGAAACACTGTGTGTGTGTGTGTGTGTGTGCATTTGCCTCTCTGTGACTCTACCTTTAAAATAAACAAATATTTAAAAAATAACAGAATTAAGTTGACTATTGAAGAGTTTAAAAAAAAACTTCCTGAAAGACAAATAATGGAAGATTCCAGAAATTCAAAGTGATGAAATGCAGGATGCAGGAAATTGAGGGACTCAATTCAAGAAATCTCATATGAGCCAATGGGAGTAAATACAGGAATAGAAATTAGAGGATTCCTTAAGTAATTACAATAATGTTAAGTTTGATCAATACGTCTGATCAGATCCCAAGGAATGGGGAACAAAATGACATCAGAAATCTTAACAAAATTAGAATCTGAAAGCAATGAAGGAAAAGGACATTTTTTTCAATTATAATTCCATTTAGAGCTAAACTACTCATCAAATGATGACAGAGTATAGATATTTTTAGACATAAGATTTCAAAAAATGTACCTCTTAATTGATCTTCAGAAGTATTTGCTACACTAAAGCAAGGGGCTAGACATCAGATGGTGAGAATTGGGACCCAGGGTATTTCTTCAGATCAAGCTGTAAGGAAACCTCATTATGATAGGTCTGCTTCAGACAGACAGCAATGACAATAATAAGGGCACACTAGAACTAGATAGCTGAGGTCACTAAAAGTATCACTGAAGGAGAAAAAGTGGAATGTACAGGCCGTCCTATGTGTTGTACCAAAACTAAATAGGTTAACTCGTGGCAGATTGTGGGGAGCAACCGGACTAGACTGAGTTACTGGAATTAAGACTTATTCTATGCATCTGCTCTCCCACAATATGGCGCTGGGAGAGAAGTAAACAGCTTCCGCACAGCTGCCTCCAGTTCAACTAATAAACTGTAGGACTTGCTATTGATTGGAGGAGAGCAGCGTACTCGGCGTGTGGGCAGCCGAGTTGGGATTGGCAGAGGAGGACTATAAAGGAGGAGAGAGACAGCATGCACCAGGAACATCTATGGGGAACATCTAAGGGGAACATGTAGCTGAAGGAACACCTGTGCAGCCCCCGAGAGAGCCGGCCGGCGGTGTGCCGCTCCCCTGCGGAAGTGGGGAATGTGGCCAGGGGGAACCGCCCTTCCACGGAGGTGGAAGGGATAGTAGCCAACCCGGGAAGAACCAGCAGCAAACCCGGGGAGGGCCGAGCAGACGAAAGAACAGCGCAGGGTCCTGTGTCGTTCCTCCACGAAGAGGGGGAGCGACAGCAGATATTTTGAAATCAGCTTAGTAGTAGGCATGCGTGTGTCTTTGCATGATATCATATTTAATAAAATGAAATTTGTGAAAAATAGAATTAAAGATAATATTTCCACTTATTGGAGCCCCTCAGTATAGTTATCATAGATACTGACAAATCATAAAGCACAAAGTTCTGATGAAGCTATGGAAGAGGGATGGGAAAACATTTGTGAAGGTAAAGAAACACTAACAGAAATAGTTAAATTTGCTTCCCTTCCTAGTTGGAATTTTATAATATATACAATTAAAAATTCATAAAACAGCATGTTTTATAACTTGTCATTTAGAGATATGAAGCTAACATTGGAAAAAATCTCTCTACAACTTGAGAAACTTCGGAAGAGGTGAGTGATTTTGTTGCAGCACAGAACAGACCAAAGAATGTTTTTTGTAAGCCTTGTGGTAGAATTTGACTTTTCAAATTATTTGATGGTTAACTTCCCTTTATGGAAAAATGAAAATAAGATAGTTTATTTTGGCACAAGCATTTTTGAAATTCATGCATTTCATTCATAATACACATTTCTATATACTTTTTGGAGACCCTTTCATGAGCACGGATTTTAAATACAAATAAAGTTATCTTTTAATTTTCCACAAACTTTTGATGTACTCTTGTATTTGTGCTTTTCTTTGGTTAATGAGTTTAAAATTAGATACTTCATAAAGCAGAGCAAGTAAGTCATAAAAAGAAAATTCAAATTGTTTCTAGTTATAGCACCTAAAGATAATTACTGTCAATGTTTTGATGTACTTTTATCCAACCTTCATTTTCTATATCAAATAGTTTGTAACTTTTATGTTATCAGATCAGATAAAGATGAATAGAATATATCTCACAAAACATCCAGGGTATGTTTGGGATATTGAAAATTATGACTATGTGACACACATAAAACTCAGCTGAAGACAAGAGATGACCATTTCAACATGCTAGGTGTATGGCTTTTTAACACATGAAAGGATGATCTACATTAGTAATTATTGGGGAAATGCAAGACAAAACCACAATAGTTACCATTTTATACCTACAATGATAGCTATAATAAATATTGGACAATAATAAGTGTTGGCAATGATATGAAGAATTGGAAAACTCATGTGGTTGATGGGGATGCAAAATAGTGCAGGGATTTTGGAATTGGGTTTAGAAGTTCTATAAAAATTTAAACAGATTTTATCATTTTTTGTTGAACTAGGAAATAAAGTTTAAAAATACAAGGAAGTTGAAACTTCCATTAATGTCACACTTATTTAATCTTAAAACTACTATGTGAATAGTTACAAAAAGTCTGCTTAGATTCATCTTAGCTCTGTGTATGATAAAAGAAGTTTTTTTTAAGGTATGTAGCATACTTCCATTGTATTTAACCTTTATTTCTATTTCATGTTTTAGAAAAATCGTGTGCTTTTTGGAATGAAGGAAAAAGTCACATTTATTTTGAAACTACCATTTTCTTTCCTCAAATGTCATGTTTTATTTTTTGTTTCTTATTCAATGATGACAATGTTTTGGATTAGCCAGTCTGGATGCACTGATCTTTGAAACAGTGACTTAATTTCAAATCTGTAATTACTATTAGTATTTAAACTGTCTCTTCTGTGTGTTTTTGGTTAATTTTTGTTTGAAATACATGAACTTGTCTACTTATTTATATATTTGTTAATAAATAAGTTTAAATCTAAAAAAAAAAAAATGTAAACAGATAGCAGTCATTTGGCCAAGCAGTTAAGGGATGTGAGCATCCCAAGCAGTATCTTATCAGACGGCCTGGGTTCTTCCTGTAAGTAATATCCTAGAAGGCAGCAAGTGATTGCTTAGGTACTTGGGTCTCTGTCTCACATGTGTGGAACCCAGACTGCGTTTCAAGCTACTGGCTTTGGCTTGGCCCAGTTCTGATTGTTGGAGGCATTTGGAGAATGAACCATTAGATAAAAAAATCTCTTTTTCTTCCTTTCAAATAAATAAAAATAAACATTTTAAAAAGTTAAAAAGTAGGCAGATATTTAGCCCAAAATTTAAGACAATGGTTAAACTGTGCACATCCCACATTGGAATACTTTGGTTGGGTATTTGGCCGCAGCTCCAGATTCCAGCTTCAAGTTCATACAAACCCTACCTGAAACTCACATCAGTTTTTATAAGTGGGTGGCAAGAACTTAAGTGAGTTCCAGACCTCCAGCTTTAGCAGAGACCATTCCTAGCTATTGTAGCTAATGTAGGAATTTGGTGAGCAGAGAAGAGCTTATGACAATTCTTTCTTTCTCTACCTCCTTACCTCTCCTGCTACCCCACTCTCTGTGTGTGTATGTGTCTGTTTCTTCAAATAATTTAAAATGCTAAACAATTATCATAATACTTAGAAATTTCATTCCTGGCTATATATACAACAAAATTAAAACATATAGCCACAGAAAATTTAAACACAAATATAAAATTTAGCATCATTCATAACAGGCATTTTGTGTTGAAGGTATTCTAACTTGCTATATTGATTTTTTCTATTTTGCATATTCAACACATTTGAGATTTATTTTGATTGAATTATGAATTTATCTTACCTAACATTAACACAGTTACCTAGCTATACAGCATTAGTGGATTACCTCTTTGGTTTTTTTTTTGTTTTTGTTTTTTACTTTGTAGTAATGTTTCTTTTTGAATTTTATTTAAGGTATACATACTTCATGCATTTCATATATACAGATTTAGAAACACAGTGATACTTCCTACCATACCTGCCATCCTGCCCAAATTCTTAACCTTCTTCCTCATTTTTCTCTAATTTACATTCTTAATTTTTACAAAGATATATTTTCAGTTAACTTTATACTCATAAGATTAACCCTACACTAAGAGTTCAACCAATAGTATGAAGAAAAAAACACTGTTCTTCAGCAGTCAAGACAAGGGCTGTTAAAAACCATCAAATCACAAAATGTCAATTTTACTCCAATAGATTACCTTTGGGGCACTCTATTAGTTACCACAGATCAGAAAAAACATATGATATTTGTCTTTTGGGGACTGGCTTATTTCATTGAGTATAATGGTTTCCACATTCATCCATTGTGCTGCAAAAGACAGTATTTCATTTTTTTTTTTTACCACTGAGTAGTATTCTATTGTGTGTATAAACTATAATTTCTTTATCCAATCTTCACTTGATGGACATCTGGGTTGATTCCATATCTTAGCTATTGTGAATTGAGCTGAAATGAACATGGGAACACAGGTCATTCTTTCATATTCTGATTTTCTGATTTCATTTTGGTTTAGGTAAATTAACAGAAGTGGTATGCCTAGGTCATATCGTAGGTCAATATTCAGATTTCTGAGGTATCTCCATACTGTCTTCCACAGTGGCTGCACATGTTTACTTTACTACCACAAGTGGGTTGGGTATCTTTTACCCCACATCCTCACCAGCATTTGTTATTCATTGATTTCTGTATGAGAGCTATTATAACTGGGGTGAGGTGAAACCTCATTGTTGTTTTGATTTGAGTTCTGATTGCTGGTGATGCTGAACATTTTTTTTATGTGTCTGTTGGCCAATTGAATTTCCTCTCTTGAAAAATGCATGTTTAAGTCCATTGCCCATTTCTATTTTTTTTTCCAGAAATCTTTTATTTAAAGAATACAAACTTCATGTATTTTATAATTACAACATTAGAAACATGGTGATTCTTCTCACCATAACTGCCCTCCCACCCACTCTCCTACCCCTCTTCCACCTCCCTCTCATTTTCCCATTCTTATTCTTTACTTAGATCTATTTTCAATTGTCTTTATACATATATGATTAACTCTGTTAAATAAAATGTTCAACAAATAGTATGAAAAAAAATGTTCAACAGTCAAGACATGGGCTGTTCAATGCCATTGCTTCTCAAAGTGTCAATTTCACTTCTACAGGTTGCCTTTTCAGTGCTCTATTAATTGTCACAGGTCAGGGGGAACATATGGTATTTTTCATTTTGGGATTGGCTTATGTCACTAAGTATGATGTTTTCTAGTTTCAACCATTTTGTTGTATACAACTGGATTTCATTTTTAACTACTGTATAGTATTCCATGGTGTACATATCCCATTATTTCTCCATCCAATCTTCAGTTGCCAGGCATTTGGATTGATTCCATATCTTAGCTATTATTAATTGAGCTACCATAAACCTGTGTTACAGATAAAACTTTCATATGCTGATTTCATTTCCCTTAGGTAAATTCCCAGGAGTGGGATGGCTAGGTCACATGGTAGGTCTATATTCAGATTTCTGAGGTATCTCTATACTGTCATCCATGGTTTTTTAATTTTATTTGTTAATATGATGTATCATATTGATTTATTTATAAATGTTTAACCATCCTTGCATACAAGGATAAATCCAACTTGGTCTGGGTGAATAATGTTTCTGATCTGTTGTTGGATTTGATTAGCTAGTATTTTGTTCAGGATTTTTACATCTATGTTCATCAGGGAAATTGGTCTGTGGTTCTCTTTCTCTGCTGTATCTTTTACAAGTTTAGGAATTAAGGTCATGCTGGCTTCATAGAAATAATTTGGGAAGATACCCACCTTTCGAATTGTTTTGATTACCTTGAGAAGAACTGGAGTTGGTTCTTCTTGAAATGCTTGGCAGAAATAAGCAGTAAGGTCATACAGTCCTGAGCTTTTCTTGTTGGAAGGTTCTTTATTACTGATTCAATTTTCATCTTGGTTATTAGTCTGCTTATGTTTTCTGTGTCTTCATGACTCAGTTTAGGTAGCTTGTATGTGTCCAGGAATCTGTCCATTCTTTCTAGGTTTCCTGGTTTGTTGGCATGCAGTTCTTTGTACTAATTTCTGATTATTCTTTTAATTTCTGTGGTGTCTGTTGTTATATTTCCTTTTTCATCTCTAATTTTATTGATTTGGGTCTACTCTCTTCTTTTTTTGGTTAGTTGGGGCAATGGTTTGTCAATTTTATTTGTTTGTTTTGAAAAAAACTAATTCTTCATTTTGCTGCTCTTTTGTATAGTTTATTTTTTGTTTCAATTTTGTTTATTCTAACTTTATGTATTTCTTTTCTCCTTAGAGTTTTGGATTTGATTTGCTGTTGTTTTTCTAGGTCCTTGAGATGCACTGATAGCTCATTTATTTGGTGCCTTTCTGATTTCTTGATGTAGGTACCAATTGCTATAAACTTTCCTCTTGAAACTGATTTTGCTATATCCCCTAAGTTTTGATATGTTGTATTGTCATATTCATTTGTTTCTAGAAATTTTTTGATTTCTATTTTGATTTCTTGTATGACCCACTGTTCATTCAGGAGCATGTTGTTCATCTCCATGTGTTTGTATATGTTCTAGAGATTCCTGAGTTGTTGGTTTCCAGCTTCATTCCATTGTGGTCAGAGAAGATCCATGGTATGACGATATCAATTTTTTTGAATTTGCTGAGACTTGCTTTATGGTGTAGCATGTGCTCAGTCCTAGCAAAAGCTCCATGCACTGGTGAGAAGAATGTGTATTCTGTGACTGTAGGATAGAAAGTTCTGTAAATATCTGCTAGATTCACTTGGTCTATAGTGTGGGTTAGCTCTGTTGTTTCCTTGCTGATTTTCTATCTGGTTGAACTCTCCATTGTTAAAAGTAGGGTATTGGAGTCTCCTATTACTATTGCACTAGAGTCTATGTCCCCTTTAGATCCATTAACATTTCTTTTAAATAGCTAGGTGTCCTGTAATTAGTTGCATATGTTTATAGTAATCATATCTTCCTGTTGAATTGATTCCTTAATCATTACATGGTGCCTTTCTGTATCTCTTTTAAGAGTTTTTGTGTTAAAGTCTATTTTGTTTGATATTAGGATGGCTATACCTACTCATTTCTGCTTTCCATTAGCATGGAATATCTTTTCCTTTCCTTTCTCTTTCAGTCTGCATGCATCTTTGTTGGTGAAGTGTGTTTCTTGTAGGCAGCAAATAGATGGGTATTATTTTTTAATCCACTCAGCCAGCCTGTCTCTTTTAACTGGAGACTTTAGGCCATTTACATTTAAGGTGACTATTGATAAGTAATGACTTGGCCCTGCAATTTTTTAATAAATACTCCTATTGTTTACTTTAAATTTCCTTTGTACTTTCAACTGCGAGATTTTCAACCTTCAACTTCTTTCATAGTGATGACCATATTTCTTTGTTTCTTTGTGTAGCACATCCTTAAGCATCTTTTGTAAGGCTACAAAAGTGGGGACAAATTCTTTCAATTTCTGTTTGTTATGGAAGTCTTTATTTCACCTTCATTCATAAATGAGAGCTTTGCAGGTACAGTATTCTGGGCTGACAGGTTTTTTTTTTTCTCTTAAGAATTGGACTATATCCATTCTCATAGCCTGTTGAGTTTCTGATGAGAAATCAGCTGTAGTCTATTTGAAGTATCTCTAAAAGGAATCTGGTATTTCTCTTGTGCATATTTTAGAATCTTTATGTTTTACTGTGGAAAGTTTAACTACAATTTGTGGTAGTTAAGATCTTTTCTGCTCATGTCATTAGATCTATGTGCTTCCTGTATTTCTGCAAGTTAAGGAAATTTTCTGTGACTTTTTTTCACTAAATACTCCTTCTAATGTATTCTTTCTTGGCATTACTTTAGTAACACTGTAAGGCCCATATGTTGGGTCATTTGATAGTATCTCATGAATCTCCAACACTGTTTTAAATTTTTCTAATTTCTTCTCCTTCTAATTTTTCTTCTCCTTCTCCTCCTCCTCCTTCTTTCTTCTTCTCCTCCTGCTCTTCCTCTTCCTTCTTTGTTCCTCTACTGATTATTCCTCCTCCTTCTCCTCCTCCTTTTTCTTCATCTTCTTCTTCTCTTCATCCTCCTCCTCCTCCTTTTTTCTTTCTTCTTCCTTCTGGTTCTTCTTCTGATAAATTTCTCAAAGGTTTGTCTTCTAGCTCAGATATTCTTTCATCTGCCTTACCAAGTTTGTTGCCAAGGCTTTCCATCAAACTTTTTATTTGACATATTGAATTCTTCATTTCTAATATATCATTTTAATGTCTCTTCAAAATCTTAATTTCATGGGAAAATTCATGTCACATGGATTTCTTTAATTCATGAATTTGCTTCTCATTGCTTCTGATTAATCTTTTGAATTCCATTTCATGCATTTCATTAGCCTCTCTCATTTTCACATAATATTGGAGTGTTCTTTATGTTCCTTTGGAAGGGTCATATTTTATTACTTATTTCTTGAATTTCTGCATTTATTTTGAGGCATTGGTGGAGATACATATTTGTTTTATTCTCTGATGGCTTTTGTCTTCAAACTATGCCTCTGTGGCTTCATGAAGTGTCTGCTCTTTCATTGAATATCCAGAGATGTGTGCTGGGTGTTGCTAGGGAACTCTGGTCAGTAATCCAGGGTAGGGAGAATATGCAGTGTGACACCCAGTTTTGGAGTGGTAGATGCCCTCTTGTTAACAGAACAGTCAGGTAAGGTCACCTCAGTTGGCATAATCACACCCTCACCTCCTCTCTTCTAAGGTGATGAATGCCCAGGTGTTAGTCCACAGTGGGAGCAATACTCGTAAGTGCTTCTGCATAAACTGCACAATTGATCTCTGTGGCCCTCACTGTCAGCATAAAACCCACAGCAATGACCCACACTGGGCAGTCAGGGGGCTCTGAGGATTTGAAACCATACACAGTGATTGCCCAGAGACCCAGCTACACCCTGTGCCCTCTCATACACTCATAGTGTTCCCACAGTCTCAGCACATAGGGCACCACAGTCCCAGAGTATAGAGGGTCCACTCCATCCCATTAGTTTGTCCCATCCACAGAGAGGCTGAGATGCTCCCAGAGCCAGCCTAGGTGGGTGCTCCACCTAGGTGGTTTGAACCCCAGAGCCTGTGATATGTTGAGAGACTGGGAGCACCTCACAGTCATATGTGGGTGCCACGCCCCTGTCATTCCTGCCCACCAGACTCAAAGTCAGTGGGAATGAGGATTTTACCCTCGGGTAAAATCCCTGGATCACACACATGCACAAAGCTGCTGGCCACAGCCCTACGTATTTCACAATTATACCTTCTCTCTGCCAGTTGTTGGGCATGTACAAGTGTCTCTGCAGCTGGTAATGATATTGGAATGGCTCTTTCTCTCCACCTGTTGCCAAGTGCATGCACTTGAGCTACAGCAGATGACTCTGCTGAGAAGATGGCATCATATCCCTGCCAGTTGTTGGGCACACACATAAGAGCTGCCACAATTGCTACCTTCTTATGTCCATGATGGTGCCCATCCTCTCAGCCAGTTTTCAGGTGCTGTTGTGGGGTGATGGGGAGAGCAAAACATTCCCCCTTTTTCCCACTGTGTTAGTGGGCATCCTGTTCTCCTCAAGGCTCCAGGGCAGACTCAAAGGCAGCAAAGTCCACTAGGCTCTCCCTCTGGCTATATTACCAGTGACACAAGTTGCCATAGGCTAATATCACTTTGCTCTCCCAAGCTTGTGCTTTCTCTAGTTCTGGGCTGCTGGGGTCATTTGTTGTGTCCATGCTTGTTGCTGCATGTCTGCATCTTCTACACAGATCCATGGGGTCTCTCCTGCAGAACCTCCACTGCACTTTTCCCTCCAACTGCCCTCTGAGAATGCACTTTCTCCTTCTTTTTTGTTTACTATTTCCCCTAGCCCAGAGCATTCCACTCTTTCTCTATTCTGCATCTTGGAATCTTATCCTTTTGTTTTATCACAGACTAGACAGTTTCTGAAATTTCCCACATTTTTGGTGTGGCCATGTTTGTGTACAAATGGCTAATTCAATTAAGTAAAACACTAAGGATAAAAGGTACAAATAAGCAGAGAGGGAAAAATTAAATTGGAATTTGTTGATAATATGACAATGCACATATTAAACCAATACTATTAGAGGAAAATAACAATGACTGAGAACCACAATGGTTCCCATAACTACTTGAAAAATGGCTGATTCTAGGACTGAGGCTGGAAATATACAATATATTCTTAGAGCATCATGTAGTTCCAGAACCTAAGGGAAGAAACAGAATAACTAGAATTATGTCAAATGATCACAAGAGCTAATTAAAAGTTCCTAATGTCCAACAATAAAACAAATTTAGTGAAAGTAAGCAAAAAATAAATAATTATTGAGTTACAACACAAAGTTTAAAATAAGTAGCCAAGAATGCATACCGATACAAATAAATTACTGATTGAATTAATTATTGAGGAAAATAAGTAAGAATGGACAACTTGTCTTCAAAGAATTCCAAATAAGTTATGTTGATACTCCCTCCCCTTCCCAATGTGGTGGTGGCAGCATACCTTCTCATGCTTAACTATGGGCTTCCGTAATTACTTCCTTCCAAAGAGTATTAACATACAAATGAGGAAAGAAAGAGTAGAGAAACCTAACAAATATTATCTCAGCTATATGTTTAAGATCAGCTTCAATAGTAAGAGATTTGGTTCCTTTGTATATACTATTAGTACATTATGATGTGAATGACACTTTTACCTCTGTGGTCCTCTTCCTCAAAACTTACAAATCTGATTTAATCACAAGATAAACATAAGACAAGCC
Source organism: Oryctolagus cuniculus (assembly GCF_964237555.1). Taxonomy (NCBI): domain Eukaryota; kingdom Metazoa; phylum Chordata; class Mammalia; order Lagomorpha; family Leporidae; genus Oryctolagus; species Oryctolagus cuniculus. The sequence continues at coordinate 125,097,601 of NC_091453.1, forward strand.
ATACTTTAGGGACATTCTATGAAACACCTACTGAATATTCCTGAAAACTATTAAGATCTTCACATACAAGGAAAGTCCAGGAAACCTACAGCCAGGAGGACCCTAAAGAGTCATGACTAAATGTAATGTTGTATACTGGATGAGATCCTGAACTAGAAAAAAGAAATTAAAATTGAGGAACTATAGATACATTTAATAATATATAAATGCTGATCCATTTGTTGTGAAAAACATACATACTGGGGCCGGTGCTGTGACATAGCAGGTAAAGCCGCAGCCTGCAGTGCTGGCATCCCATATGGGCACTGGTTCATTCCTGGCTGCTCCTCTTTCAATACAGCTATCTACTATTGTCTGGGAAAGCAGTAGAAGATGGCTCAAGTACTTTGGCCCTTGCACCCACGTGGGAGTCATGGAAGAAGACCTGGCTCCTGGCTTTGGATTGTCCCAACTCCAGCCATTGTAGCCATTTGGGGAGTAAACCAGCAGATGGAAGACATTTTTCTCTCTTTGTCTCTGCCTGTGGCTCTGCCTCTCAAATAAATTAATAAAATCTTAAAGAGGAAAGTATACGTACTAACATGAGATATTAGTAAGAGTGGAAAGTAGATATAGCATGTACATGAACTCTGTAATCTATAATTTTTCTATAAATCTAAAGCCATCCTAAAATTAATAGTTTATCTAAAATATTTCTACTAGTTCTAACAGTAAAATTCATTACCAACAGAAAGAGAGAAAAGGAGCAAGTATTAAGTAAAAGAGAAAAAGTTATGAGTAGGTCAAATAAAATGCTATTAGAGGCTTATTTCACTCAGCATAATGTTTTCCAAATTCCTAACAGGGATCACTTTTCAGTTAAAATTTAAACACCTAAGAATAATTGTGTGTTAATTACAGAGTTCAACCAATAGTACTAGAACAAAAAAAAATACTAAAACGGATAAAGTATTACATTGTACATCAACCGTCATGACAAGAGCTGATCAAGTCACTGTTTCTCATAGTGTCCATTTCATTTCAACAAGTTTCCCCTTTGGTGCTCAGTTAGTTGTTGCCGATCAGGGAGAACATATGATATTTGTCCCTTTGGGACTGGCTTAATTCACTCAGCAAGATGTTTTCCAAATTCCTCCATCTTGTTGCAAATGACCAGGTTTTGTTGTTTTTGACTGCTGTATAATATTCTATAGAGTACATAAGCCAATCCCAAAGGGACAAATACCACTTGTTTTCCTTGATAGGTGACAACTAACTGAGCATCTAAAAGGAAACCTGTTAAAGTGAAATGAACACTAGGAGAAACGGTGACTTGAGCAGCCCTCACCCTGACTGTTGATGAGCAACTTGATATGTTATCCCTCTTAGTATTTTTTCGTTTGTTCTACTTAATACTTTTGGTTGAATACTGTAATCAATGCACAATTCTTCTTAAGTGCTGAAACTTAACTGAAAAGTGTTCGCTGTTAAATATAAGAGTGGGAATAAGAGAGGGAAGAGATGTGCAATTCGGGACATGCTCAAGCTGACTTACCTCAAACGGCAGAGTTAGAAACATACCAGGGGATTGGAATTCAATCCCATATAGGTGGCATGTACCAATGCCATCTCACTAGTCCCAGTGATCAATTTCTGTTCACAATTGATCATAATGATAGGACTAAGAATCAAAGGGATCACATAAATAAGAATAGTGTCTGGAAATACTAGCTGAAAGAATAAAAAAGGGAGAGAATGATCCAACGTGGGAAGTGAGATACACAGCAGACCCATAGAATGGCAGATGTCCTAAACAGCACTCTGGCCTCAGAATCAGCCCTTAAGGCATGAGGATCCGGCTGAAATGCCCATGAGAGTATTTCAGGCATGGAAAGCCAAGACACTCTGGGGGAAAAAAATAAAAAAAAAAACCCTAAAGGAAAGATCTCTGTGAGTGAGATCCCAGTGGAAAGAACGGGTCATCAAAGAAGGAGGTACCTTTCTCTGAAGGGAGGAGACAACTTCCACTTTGACCATGGCCTTGTCTAAATATGATCAGAGTCAGTGAACTCAGGGGGCTTCCATAGCCTTGGCAGCTCATGGCAAGAGCCTAGGGTGATAACTGATGCCATAAACAAGAGTGTCAATTTGTTAAGTCAACAACAGGAGTCACTGTGCACTTACTCCTCATGTAGGATCTTTGTCCTTAGTGTGCTGTACATTGAGATCTAATGCTATAACTAGTACTCTAACAGTATTTTTCACTTTATGTTTCTGTGTGGGAGCAAACTGTTGAAATCTTTACTTAATGTATGCTAAACTGATCTTCTGTATATAAAGAGAATCGAAAATGAATCTTGATGTAAATGGAAGGGGAGAGGGAGTGGATAAGGGGAGGGTTGCGGGTGGGAGGGACCTTATGGGGGGGAAGCCATTGTAATCCATAAGCTGTACTTTGGAAATCTATATTCATTAAATAAAAGTTTAAAAAATGCTATTAGTGGAGATGTAAAATTCTGTAACTATTATGGAAACATGGAAGTTCCTCAAAAAATTTAAAAAAGCACTATATGAGATGGAAAATCTCACTTCTGATATACATCAGAATAATTAGAAGCAGGATCTTGGACATTCACACAATTGTGTTCAAAACAGTATCATTCACAATAGTCAAGATATTCAAAACAATTCAAATGTCCATCAAACCATTGATGGATGAATAGATAAATAGCATGTGATATATAAGCATGTAAGTATTACCCAATCTTGTAAGATCCATGTGCTACAACATTGGATTTACCCTTCAAGATGTTGTGCTAAGTGAAATAAACTAGTTACAAAAAGACAAATGCTGTATCATTTCGCTTGCATGAGGAATCTAAAGTACTCATATCCATATATACAGAAAGTAGAGTAGTGGTTGCTAAGGGTTGTTGGAGATTATGATAGGGGGCTGATTTGGCTTATTGTTTAATGGATGCAGAGTCTCAGTTTTTAAGAGGAAGAATTTCTGGAAAACTGTACAATGGTATAAATACACTTAACACGACTGAACTAAAAAAATGATTAAGATGGTTAATGTTATGAATTTAACACAGTTTAAAAGAAATTTGAAAAGTAACATGGATAATATCAAGGACAAATGCACAACCTAGGGAAAGAAAATTAGAAACTTTTCTAAAGGACACAAATGATAATAATGAAAGAGAGAACCATTCTGTGATCTTGAATAGGAAATTTCAAAAATTTTAAAAGTGTTTTGTCATCAAAACTACTCTATAAAATAAGACTATAAAATTTCTTTGTGTTGTGGGAGAAAGAAGGACTTGCCAATCATTCTAACATTAATTTGAGATAATAAATATCAAAGGATACATGAAAAGTACCAAAAATGAATAACGAGGAAACACATACTGTAATCAGCATGTGTATAAGTGTACATAAATAAATATATGAGAATAATGAGACTCATTGCTGATTTATTTTTAATATAGGCTGAATTTAAGTGGAGTATTTTGAATATGAGCCATATTGTATGGCATATATGCTTTTTAATACATTAATAATTCCTGTATCTCCTTTTTATTAAGAATTTTAAAATCATGGATTTGAACTTTAAAACAAATGTCTTTTGATGTCTTTCAAAATCATTTTATGCTTATAAATTATCATGGCTATACTTGTCTTATTTTCAGTTTCTTTACTCAAATTTGTTGTAACAGAGTTCTCTTTTTATTATATCTTCTGGTAGCTTATCTAATTATATTTTTAAAATACTTTCATTTTATTGTTTTATTATGAAATATTCTTTGCTTTTATGCTTGATAAAGTTAACTGTTTTTTACCCTAAAGTTGGTATAATTATTTTTATAACTCCATGAAGTTAAAGTTTAATTCCTTTATCTTCATTTGTAAAAATTGAGATTCCTTAAAATTATATTATTTTCTCCAAATTCATCCTAGTATTTTTCAGGTTGTATATGTGCTGTCTATTATCACTGTTATTTTCTAGTTATTTAGCAACCACAGTTTTTATTTCCTCTTTAGATTTCTCTCAAAGGATAATATAATTAAAGTTTTGTGGATGATTTTTGTTGTCATTTACTTCCAATTTTATTCTCTTTTTTGTTTACTCTAATATGTAATTAAGATTTATTTGCTGGCCTAATATATGAACAATACTTGTAAATGCTTCATGGCTCATTGAAAATAAGATATGTTTACTAATTGTGAGGTAGAGAGATAAATATATGTTTAAGCAGCATACATTATTTGTTATATCATTCCGATGATGTTTGCTTGTTTTTATTGAAAGACAGGGAGTTATGCCTGTTTATGAAAGGTTTCTGATAGTCTATATATAGTGTTTTGAGCAATTTATTCTTTTAGTATGCAGTTTTCCTGTGTATTTTCATATTGTGTTTTGTTTGTTGCATCTTTGAAATGATTGTGGAATTTCCTTTATGGATTTGTCTCATAATAATTTTACAAGAATCAAAATTAATCATCACAGAAAACTACCAAAACAAAAAGATAGTAACGCAGACAGAAACTAAGAATACATACATCAATAAGCAATTTGCAAAATGACAGTAGATAGTTCTTACCTGTCTGTATTAACCTTGAATGTAAACTGATTAAACTTCACAATAAAAAATATAGGCTGGCTGAATGAATTTTAAAAAGGTATTTATAAACTCAAGACCCCTGCCTACAAAGGACTCCCCTCACAGGTAATGATACATGTAGGCTAAAAATGAAGGATTGGAAAAAATCATTCCATGGATGTAAACCAAAAGTGAGTATTAATAACTATACTCATGTCATATAAAACATACTTTAAATGAAAAACCATAAAGTTAGGCAAAGGAGGTCTAGATAGATAATAGATAAAAGGATCAATTCACCAAGAATTTATAATAACTATAAATATATGTGCATCTAATAACAGACCATGCAAATATATAAATCAGATATTATTCATTCTAAAGGGAGAGATCAACTTCCATGCAACAGTAGATGAGAAGGGGGCTGGGTTGTGTAGAAGGTTAAACTGCTGCTTGTGACGCTGTCATATTGCAGTTTCATTTTGAGTCCTAGTTGCCCTGCTTCTGTTCCAGCTCTCTGCTAATGTGCCTAGGAAAGTAGCAGACGATGGCCCAAGAACATGGGCCCTGCCACCCATGTGGGAAACTCAGATGGAGTTAGAGACCCCAGCCTAAGGTAATCACCACGATATTTTAACTTCTATGAAATCATCTACTTTTACCAATCTACACATGAGTGAGATCATGTAGTATTTGTCTTTCTGTGCTTGGCTTTATGTCACTTAACAGTTACTTCCAGTTCCATCCATGTTGTAAATGAAAAAAATTTATCCTTTTATGGCTGAGTGATAGTCCTTTTTGTATGTATCACATTTTCTTTATCCATTCATCAGAGGATAGACCCCATAAGATGTTTGGCTATTGTGAACTATACTGCAAGAAACATGGGAATGCAGATATGTTTTGGCAGATGGTTTACATTACCCTTGGATAAAAGTTGTTAAAGTGGGCACCCTTGTCTTGCTCTAGATCTTAGAATGCCTTCAACTTTCCCCCATTCATTATGATGTTAGCTATTGGTTTGTTACATATGTCCCTTATTATGTTTATTTTTTCATTTTTTAAGAATATTGTATTTATTTGTGGTGTTTAAAATGACCTGCGTCTTCAACATTCTTATTTGTTTATTTTAATTTTACTTAAAATATATGTTTCATGTGTTTATATATACAAATTTAGGAACATAATGATACTTCCCACCCTACCCTACCCTCCTTCCTATCCACACTCCCAGTCTGGAGAATCCTCAGAAACCTGAATATAACACTACCATACAACCCAGCCATACCACTCCTTGGAATTTACCCAAAGGAATTTAAATTGGCAAACAAAAAAGCTGTCTGCACATTACTGTTTATTGCAGCTCAATTCACAAGAGCTAAGACCTGGAACCAAGCCAAATGCCCATCAACAGTAGACTGGATAAAGAAATTATGGGACATGTACTCTATAGAATACTATACAGCAGTCAAAAGCAATGAAATCTGGTCATTTGCAACAAAGTGGAGGAATCTGGAAAACATTATGCTGAGTGAATTAAGCCAGTCCCAAAGGGATAAAAATCATATGTTCTCCCGGATAAGTGACAACTAACTGAGCACCAAAAAGGAAACCTGTTGAAGTGAAAGGGACACTATGAGAAACAGTGCTTGATCAGCCTTTGTCCTGACTGTTGATGTACAATTTAATACGTTACCCCTTTTAGTATTTTTTTTGTTCTAGTACAATTAGTTGAACTCTTTAAGTAACACACAATTATTCTTAGGTGTTGAAATTTAACTGAAAAGTGATCCCTATTAAATATAAGAGTGGGAATAAGAGGGGGAGGAGATGTACAATTTGGGACATGCTCAAGCTGACTTGCCCCAAATTGTGGAGTTAGAAACGTGCCCGGGGATTGCAATACAATCCCATCAAGGTGGCATGTACCAATGCCATCACACTAGTCCAAGTGATCAATTTCAGTTCACAATTGATAACACTGATAGGTCTAAGAGTCAAAGGGATCACACAAACAAGACTAGTGTCTGCTAATACTAACTGATAGAATCAAAAAGGGAGAGAATGATCCAACATGGGAAGCGGGATACGCAGCAGACTCGTAGAATGGCAGATGTCATAAATCGCAACTCTGGCCTCAGAATCAGCCCTTAAGGCATTTGGATCTGGCTGAAGAGTCCATGAGGGTATTTTAGGCATGGAAAGCCAAGACACCCTGGGGAAAAATAAAAGAAGAAGAAGACCTAAATGAAAGATCTCTGAGTGAGATCCCAGTGGAAAGAACGGGACCATCAAAGAAGGAGGTACCTTTCTCTGAAGGGAGGAGAGAGCTTCCACTTTGACTATGACCCTGTCTGAATAAGATCAAAATTGGAGAACTCAAAAGGCTTCCATAGCCTTGGCAACTCATGACTAGAGCCTAGGGAGATTACTGACGCCATAAATAAGAGTGTCAATTTGTTAAGTCAACAACAGGAGTCACTGTGTACTTACTTCTCATATGGCATCTGTCCTTAATGTGTTGTCCAATGTGAAGTAATGCTATAACTAGTACTGAAACAGTATTTTACACTTTGTGTTTCTGTGTGGGTGCAAACTGATGAAATCTTTGCTTAATATATACTATCGATCTTCTGTGTGTAAAGATAATTGAAAATGAATCTTGATGTGAATGGAATGGGAGAGGGAGCGGGAGATGGGAGGGGTGCGAGTGGGAGGGAAGTTATGGGGGGGGAAGCCATTGTAATCCATAAACTGTACTTTGGAAACTTATATTTACTAAATAAAAGTTAAAAAAATCAATAAATAAATCTTTAAAGAAAAGAATGAATTGGGAAGAATTCCATTTCATTTTTGAAATAATTTTAAAGGGTTTCCTGTTAATTCTTTTTTTAAAAAAGATTTATTTATCTGAAAGTCAAAAATACACAGAGGAGAGGCAGAGATTGAGAGAGTGAGAGAGTAGTCTTCCAGCTGCTGGTTCACTCCCCAAATGGCTGCATTGGCCGGAGCTGCACCAATCTGAAGCCAGGAGATAGGAGCTTCTTCCAAGTCTCCCATATGGGTGCAGGGGCCCAAGAACTTTGGCCATCTTCTACTGCTTTTGTAGGCCACAGCAGAGAGCTGGATCATAAGTGGAGCAGCCTGGACAAGAACCAGCACCCATATGAGATGTCAGCACTGCTGGTGGTGGCTTTATCCACTATGCTACAGTGCCAGCCGCATCTGTTACTTGTTTAAATCTTTGATTTGGCTGGTATTGTGATAAGCAAGTTAAGCCACTGATTGAAATGTCTACATCTTATATCAGTTGCAGTTCTAGTCCCAGCTCCTCCACTTTTTATCCAGCTCCCTATGAATGCACCCAGAAAAGTTTAGAGGATGGCTCAAGTACTTGAGTCCTTGCCTTCCACATGAGAGACCCAGATGGAGTTTCTGGCTCCTGGTTTCACCCTGGCCCACCCTGGATGTTGCAGCCATTTGGGAATTGAAACAGAGAATGAGTGATCGCTTTCTCCCCTCCTACTCCTCCCTCCTTCTATTCTGTCACTCTAGCATTCAAATAATTAAATAAATCTCTTTTAAAAATAAAAGTTCAGTAGAATTCACCAGTGAAAACATCTTATCCTGCACATTTCCTTGATGGGAGTTTTTTTTTTTTTTTTTATTACTGATTCAATCTAACTAATTGGTGTAGGTCTATTCATATATTCTATTTCTTCATGACTCAATCTTGGTAAGGTATATATGTTCACGAATCTGTCAATTTATTCTAGTATATCAAAATTATTCAGTATAATTGGTAATAATAATCTCTTACAATCCCATATATTTCTGATTTCTGTGGTGTCATTTGTAATGTGTTCGATTTTGTATCAGCTTATATGTGTTTGAATCCTCTTTTCTTTCTGATTATTCTACAGTACAGTTTATGGATTACAATGGCTTCCCCCCCCATAACTTCCCTCCCACTCGCACCCCTCCCATCTCCCGCTCCCTCTCCCATTCCATTCACATCAAGATTCATTTTCAATTATCTTTACACACAGAAGATCGATAGTATATATTAAGCAAAGATTTCATCAGTTTGCACCCACACAGAAACACAAAGTGTAAAATACTGTTTCAGTACTAGTTATAGCATTACTTCACATTGGACAACACATTAAGGACAGATGCCATATGAGAAGTAAGTACACAGTGACTCCTGTTGTTGACTTAACAATTTGACACTCTTATTTATGGCGTCAGTAATCTCCCTAGGCTCTAGTCATGAGTTGCCAAGGCTATGGAAGCCTTTTGAGTTCTCCAATTTTGATCTTATTCAGACAGGGTCATAGTCAAAGTGGAAGCTCTCTCCTCCCTTCAGAGAAAGGTACCTCCTTCTTTGATGGTCCCGTTCTTTCCACTGGGATCTCACTCACAGAGATCTTTCATTTAGGTCGTCTTCTTCTTTTATTTTTCCCCAGGGTGTCTTGGCTTTCCATGCCTAAAATACCCACATGGGCTCTTCAGCCAGATCCAAATGCCTTAAGGGCTGATTCTGAGGCCAGAGTTGCGATTTATGACATCTGCCATTCTACGAGTCTGCTGTGTATCCCGCTTCCCATGTTGGATCATTCTCTCCCTTTTTGATTCTATCAGTTAGTATTCTCAGACATTTAACTTTTATTTAATGAATATAGATTTCCAAAGTACAGCTTATGGACTACATTGGCTTCCCCCCCACCCCTGATTATTCCCTCCCACCCGCAACCCTCCCCTTTCCCACTATCTCTCTCCTTCCATTCATATAACGATTCATTTACAATTTTCTATAGATACAGGAGATCAGTTTAGTATACATTAAGTAAAGATTTCATCAGTTTGCACCCCCATAGAAACACAAAGTGAAAAATACTGTTTGAGTACACGTTATAGCATTAAATCTCAATGTACAGCACATTAAGGACAGAGATCCTACATGAGGAGTAAGTGCACAGTGACTCCTGTTGTTGACTTAACAAATTGACACTCTTGTTTATGGCATCAGTAATCACCCTATGCTCTAGTCATGAGTTTCCAAGGCTATGGAAGGCTTTTGAGTTCTCCAACTCTTATCTTATTTAGACAAGGTCATAGTCAAAGTGGAGGTTCTCTCCTCCCTTCAGAGAAAGGTACCACCTTCTTTGATGACCTGTTCTTTCTACTAGGATCTCACTCACAGAGATCTTTCATTTAGGTTTTGTTTTGTTTTGTTTTGTTTTGTTTTGTTTTGTTTTTGCCAGAGAGCCTTGGCTTTCCATGCCTGAAATACTCTCATGGGCTTTTCGACCAGATCGGAATGCCTTTAGGGCTGATTCTGAGGCCAGAGTGCAGTTTAAGACATCTGCCATTCTATGAGTCTTCTGTGTATCTCACTTCCCATGTTGGCTCGCTCTCCCCTTTATTTATTCTATCAGTTAGTATTAGCAGTCACTAGACTTGTTTATGTGATCCCTTTGACTCTTAGTCCTTTCATTATGATCAATTGTGAACTGAAATTGATCACTTGGACAAGTGAGATGGCATTCGTACATGCCACCTTGATGGGATTGAATTGCAATCCCCTAGTATGTTTCTAACTCTGCCATTTGGGGCAAGTCAGCTTGAACATGTCCCAAATTGTACATCTCCTCCCTCTCTTATTCCCACTCATATATTTAACAGGGATCACGTTTCAGTTAAATTTTAACACTTAAAAATAATTGTGTATTAATTACAGAATTAAACCAGTAGTATTAAGTAGAACAAACAAAAAAATACTAAGAGGGATAATGTATTAAGTTGTTCATTAACAGTCAGGGCTATGCTGATCAAGTCACCGTTTCTCATAATATCCGTTTCACTTCAAAAGGTTTCCTTTTTGGTGTTCAGTCAGTTGTCACCAATCAGGGAGAACATATGATATTTGTCCCTTTGGGACTGGCTTATTTCACTCAGCATGATGTGTTCCAGATTCCTCCATTTTGTTGCAGACGACTGGATTTCATTATTTTTTAATGCGGTATAGTATTCTAAAGAATACATATCCCATAATTTCTTAATCCAGTGTACAGTTGATGGGCATTTTGGTTGGTTCCAGGTCTTGGCTTTTGTGAATTGTGCTGCAATAAACATTAGGGTGCAGACCGCTTTTTTGTTTGCCAATTTAAATTCCTTTGGGTAAATACCAAGCGGTGGGAGGCTGGGTCAAATGGTAGGGTTATCTTCAGGTTTCTGAGGAATCTCCAGACTGACTTCCATAGTGGCTTAACCAGTTTGCATTCCCACTAACAGTGTGTTAGTGTCCCTTTTTCCCCACATCCTCGCCAGCATCTGTTGTTGGTAGATTTCTGTATGTGAGCCATTCTAACCGGGGTGAGGTGAAACCTCATTGTGGTTTTGATTTGCATTTCCCTGATTGCTAGTGACCTTGAACATTTTTTCATGTGCCTGTTGGCCATTTGGATTTCCTCTTTTGAAAAATGTCTATTGAGGTCCTTGGCCCATCTCTTAAGTGGGTTGTTTGTTTTGATGTTGTGGAGTTTCTTGATTTCTTTGTAGATTCTGGTTATCAACCCTTTATCTGTTGCATAGTTTGTAAATAATTTTTCCCATTCTGTCGGTTGTCTCTTCACTTTCCTGTTTCTTTTGCAGTATAGAAACTTCTCAATTTGATGCAATCCCAATAGTTGATTTTGGCTTTGACTGCCTGTGCCTCCCGGGTCTTTTCCAGAAACTCTTTGCCTGTGCGAATATCTTGAAGGGTTTCTCCAACGTTCTCTAATAACTTGATGGTGTCAGTTCGTAGATTTAGGTCTTTAATGCATGTTGAGTGGATTTTTGTGTAAGGTGTAAGGTAGGTGTCTTGCTTCAAGATTCTGCACGTGGAAATCCAGTTTTCCCAGCACCATTTATTGAACAGACTGTCCTTGTTCCAGGAATTGGTTTTAGATCCTTGATCAAATATAAGTTGGCTGTAGATGTTTGGATTGATTTCTGGTGTTTCTATTCTGTTCCATTGGTCTATCCATCTGTTTCTGTACCAGTGCCATGCTGTTTTGATTACAACTCCCCTGTAGTATGTCCTGAAATCTGGTATTGTGATGCCTCCAGCTTTGTTTTTGTTGTACAAGATTGCTTTAGCTATTCAAGGTCTCCTGTGTCTCCATATGAATTTCAGCATCATTTTTTTCTAGATCTGAGAAGAATGTCTTTGGTATCTTGATTGGGATTGCATTGAATCTATAAATTGCTTTTGGGAGAATGGACATTTTGATGATGTTGATTCTTCCAATCCATGAGCATGGAAGATTTTTCCATTTTTGGTATCCTCTTCTATTTATTTCTTTAAGATTTTGTAATTCTCATCGTAGAGATCTTTAACGTCCTTGGTTAAGTTTATTCCAAGGTATTTGATTGTTTTTGTAGCTATTGTGAATGGGATTGATCTTAGCAGTTCATTCTCAGCCATGGCATTGCTTGTGTATACAAAGGCTGTTGATTTTTGCGCATTGATTTTATATCCTGCCACTTTGCCAAACTCCTCTATGAGTTCCAGTAGTCTCTTAGTAGAGTTCTTTGGATCCTCTAAGTAGAGAATCATATCGTCTGCAAAGAGGGATAGTTTGACTTCTTCCTTCTCAATTTGCATTCCTTTAATTTTTTTTTCTTGTCTGATGGCTCTGGCTAAAACGTCAAGAACTGTGTTAAATAGCAGTGGTGAGAGTGGGCATCCCTGTCTGGTGCCAGATCTCAGTGGAAATGCTTCCAACTTTTCCCCATTCAATAGGATGCTGGCCATGGGCTTTTCATAAATTGCTTTGATTATATTGAGGAATGTTCCTTCTATACCCAATTTTCTTAGAGTTTTCATCATGAAAGGGTGTTGAATCTTATCGAATGCTTTCTCTGCATCAATTGAGATAATCATATGGTTTTTCTTCTGCAGTCTGTTAATGTGGTGTATCACATTTGATTGATTTGCAAATGTTGAACCATCCCTGCATACCAGGAATAAATCCCACTTGGTCTGGGTGGATGATTTTTCTGATGTGTTGTTGTATTCTATTTGCGAGAATTTTATTGAGTATTCCTGCATCTATGTTCATTAGGAATATTGGTCTATAATTTTCTTTCACTGCTGCATCTTTCTCTGGATTAGGGATTAAGGTGATGCTGGCTTCATAGAAAGAATTTGGGAGGACTCCCTCTTTTTCAATTGTTCTGAATAGTTTAAGGAGAATTGGAGTTAATTCTTCTTTAAATGTCTGGTAGAATTCAGCAGTGAATCCATCTGGTCCTGGGCTTTTCTTTGTTGGGAGGGCCTTTATTACTGTTTCAGTTATGGGTCTATTTAGGTTTTCTATGTCTTCATGATTCAATTTAGGTAGATTGCATGTGTCCAGGAATCTATCCATTTCTGATAGATTTTCCTGTTTACTGGCATACAAGTCCTTGTAGTAATTTCTGATGATTCTTTTTATTTTTGTGGTGTCTGTTGTTACGTTTCCTTTTTAATCTCTGATTTTATTGATTTGGGTCTTTTCTTTTTTTAGTTAGTTGGGCCAATGGGGTGTCAATTTTGTTTATTTTTTCAAAAAACCAGCTCTTTGCTTGGCTGATTTTTTGTATTTTTTTTGATTCAATCCTGTTAATTTCTTTTCTGATTTTAATTATTTCTCTTTTCCTAGTAGATTTGGGTCTGGTTTGCTGCAGTTTTTCTAGGTCCTTGAGATGCGCTGAAAGCTCATTTATTCGGTACCTTTCCAATTTCTTGATATAGGCACCTATTGCTATAAACTTGCCACTCAATACTGCTTTTGTCGTATCCCATAAGTTTTGATATGTTGTGTTGTTATCCTCATTTACTTCCAGAAAGTTTTTGATTTCTCTTTTGATTCCTTGAATGACCCAGTGTTCATTCAGGAGCATTTTTTTCAGTCTCCATGTGTTTGCATACTTTCTAGGGTTTCCTGAGTTGTTAATTCCCAGCTTCATTTCGCTGTGGTCTGAGAAGCTGCATGACATGATTCTAATTCTTTTGAATTTGCCGAGACTTGCTTTATGACCTAGTATATGATTAGTCCTAGAGAAGGTTCCATGCACTGCTGAGAAGAATGTAAAGTCTTTAGATGTAGGATTGAAAGTTCTGTAGATATCTGTGAGATCCATTTGGGCAATAGTGTCAATTAAATCTGCTGTTTCCTTGTTGATCTTCTGTCTGGATGATCTGTCTATATCTGAGAGTGGAGTATTGAAGTCCTCCAGTACTATTGTATTGCAATCTAAGTCTCCCTTTAAGTCCCTTAACATATCTTTTAAATAGACCGGTGCCCTGTAATTAGGTGCATATACATTTATAATAGTTACATCTTCCTGTTGATTTGAACCCTTAATCATTATATAGTGCCCCACTTTGTCTCTCTTAACAGTTTTTGTATTAAAGTTTATTTTGTCTGATATTAATATGGCTACACCTGCTTTTTTTTTGGTTTCTGTTGGCATGGAATATCTTTTTCCAACCTTTCACTTTCAGTCTGCTTGCATCTTTATTAGAGAGATGTGTTTCTTGTAGGCAACAAGTAGATGGGTTTTGTTCCTTAAGCCAATCAGCCAATTGGTGTCTTTTAACTGAAGAGTTAAGTCAATTAACGTTTAATGTGACTATTGATACATAGTGACTTTGCCCAAACATTTTCCCAAAGATATTTTCTAGTATATGCTTTGAGCTTCCCATGCTCTTTTACTGGTAGGTTTTCTTCCTTTACCTTCTTTCATATTGATGGCCATGTTTCTGTGTTTCTGAGTGTAGCACATCTTTAAGTATCTTTTGCAGGGTCGGATAAATGGCAGCATACTCTTTCAATTTCTGTTTGCTATGAAAGGTCTTTATTTCACCTTCATTCACAAATGAGAGCTTAGCAGGATATAATATTCTGGGCTGGCAATTTTTCTCTCTTAGCACCTGTGCTATGTCTCGCCATTCCCTCCTAGCCTGTAGTGTTTCTGATGAGAAGTCTGCTGTGAGTCTAATTGGAGATCTTCTGAGAGTAATCTGACGTTTCTCTCTTGCACATTTTAGGATCTTTTCTTTATGTTTCACTGTGGTGAGTTTAATTACAACGTGTCGTGGTGAGGATCTCTTTTGGTCATGTTTACTGGGGGTTCTATGAGCTTCCTGTACTAGGATGTCTCTGTCCTTCTCCAAACCTGGAATGTTCTCTGCTAGTATCTCACTAAAAAGGCCTTCTAATCCTTTCTCCCTCTCCATGCCTTCAGGAACTCCTAGAACTCGAATGTTGTTTTTTTTAATAGTATCCTGTAGATTCCCAACAATATTTTGTAGATTTCTAATTTCCTCTTATTTTCTTTGGCTTGACTGTATCCTTTCCTGTTCTCTGTCTTCTAAGTCTGATATTCTCTCTTCTGCTTCACCCATTCTGTGTTTAAGGCTCTCTAATGTGTTTGTCATTTGATCTATTGAGCTCTTCATTTCATTTTGATTTCTCTTCACTATCACAGTTTCCTGTTCTACTAGTTTCTGTGTTTCATTTTGATTCTTCCTTAAAATTTCATTTTCATTGGAGAGATATTCAATCCTGTCCAGTAAGGATTTCTGTAGTTCAAGGATTTGCTTTTGAAAACTTCAAGTGTTCTTACCATAAATTTTTTGAAATCCGTATCTTGCATTTCTTGTATCTCATCATCTTCATAATCTTGGCTTGGGTTGTTTTGTTTATTTGGAGGCGTCATAGTGTCATCGTTGATCTTGTTCCCTCGATTTTTGTGTTTGTTGGTTGGCATTGTTATTTCTTCTTTCCGCACTGTGAGTTTTTTTTTTTTTTTATACTATGTCTGTGTTAAGTGGACTGCCTGCTGTTGGAGGAGCCTTGGAGGCTTGAGATGGGTGTGGCCTGAGAGCCCTGCTTGGTTCTTCCGGGTTATGGGTGTGCAAAGGTGAAACCCTCAGGTTATGCATGGTAAATCTCTATCTATCTATCTATTTATTTATTTATTTTTTATTCAGGAGGTAAGTAATACCGCACAGCTGAGCAGAATTGATGGTATTTAGCCTCTGATCTCTGGCTTCTACCAAAAGATTCTGTGCTGGTTCAGTTTCTGCTGCAGACTCCCACTGGGTTGCCTAGGCTACTGAATTGTAGCCTTAGCTCTCCCCTTTTGTTATGTATATCCCGAGTGGGGCCTGCTCTTTGTCTCTTGCTCGCATTTGCAAGGTTGGTGGAGAGAAACTTGTTTGTTTCAGTACACCCCCTCCCTTTTTTTTTCTTTTTTTTTCCGTCTCTCCTGTAGTCAGTCTGGTGAACTTTCTCGCCTCCAAGCCCGCTTCCCTCTAAATTCTGTCTGCCGTTTCCCTGCCAATGTCTCTGGTTACTGAGCTCACCTCCCCTTCCAGCTCTGATGTGTGGACTCGGAGCCCTGGGCATCCCTGCTCTCCCCGCTGGTGTCTGTGTGACATCCACTTCCCTTCCCGCACTGGCGCACAGACCCTGCAGCTCCCGCAGCTCAGCTTCTGCACGGTGGGAGACCTTGCTCTCCCAGTAGGTCCTCCGAGTCACAGCCACTGGATCCGGAAGAGTTTCCTCTGCAGTTTTTTCCTGATCCTTTTTCTGAGACTACCGTAACTCCACTTTAATTAAACTAAATTTTCCCGGACTATCGGTGCGCACCCTCACTATTCCGCCATCTTGGCTCCGCCGACACTAGTCTTGTTTTTGTGATCCCTTTGACTCTTAGACCTATCTGTGTGATCAATTGTGAACTGAAATTGATCACTTGGACTAGTGAGATGGCATTGGTACATGCCACCTTGATGGGATTGTATTGGAATCCCCTGGCACATTTCTAACTCCACCATTTGGGGTAAGTCTGATTGAGTATGTCCCAAATTGTACATCTTCTCACTAGAAAACTTTTATTTAAGGCACACAAACTTCATGTATTTCATATATACAATTTAGGAACATGGTGATTCTTCCCACTCTACTCTCCCTCCCATCCACACTCCAACAATTCTTTCTCCTCCCTCTCCTATCCTCATTCTTACTTTTTTTACAAAGATATATTTTCAATTAACTTAAACACTAAATAAATATTTCAACAAATAGTATGAAAAAAGTGTTCCTCAACAGGTGATACAATGGCTATTCAAAATCCTCGCATCATGAGGTGTCAATTTCACATCTATTAATTGCCTTTTTGGTACTCTTTTAGTTACTATAGATCAGGGAGAACATATGGTATTTGCCTTTCTGGGACTTACTTGTTTCACTAGGTATAATGGTTTCCAGTTACATCCATTTTTTTTATAAATGATAGGATTTCATTTTTATGTCTGCATATTATTCCAGGGTGTTCATATCCCATAATTGCTTTATCCATTCTTCTGCTGACAGACATCTGAGTTGAATCCATATCTTAGCTATTGAAAATTGAGCTGCAATAAACATGGGGTACAAAAATTCTTTCGTATGCTGATTTTATTATATTTGTGTAAATTTTCAGGAGTGGGATGGCTGGATCATATGATAGATCTATATTCAGATTCTCTTTTTTGACAGAATTAGTGAGAAAAAGAGAGAGAAAGGTCTTCCTTCTGTTGGTTCACCCCCCAAATGGCCGCTATGGCTGGTGTGCTGTGCCCATCCAAAGCCAGGAGCCAGGTTCTTCCTCCTGGTCTCCCATGCAGGTACTTGGGCCATCCTCTACTGCCTTCCCAGGCCACAGCAGAGAGCTGGACTGGAAGAGGAGCAACCAGGACAGAATCCAGCACCCCAACTGGGTCTTGAACGTGGGGTACCAGCACCACAGGCAGAGGATTAGCCAGGTGAGCCATGGCGCCAGCCAATATATTCAGATTCTTGAGGTATCTCCATACTGTCTTCCACAGAGGCTACACCAGTTTATGTTCCTACTAGTAGTGGATTAGGGTACTTTTTCCAACATCCTCATCAGCATTTGTTCTTAGTTGATTTCAGTATGAAAGTGATTCTAATTTGGGTGATATGAAACCTCATTTTGGTTTTGACTTACATTTCCTGATGGCTAGTGTTCCTGAGAATTTCTTCATGTGTCTGTTGGCCATTTGAATTGAAAAAAAAGTTCAGTTCCTTTGCCCATTTCTTTAGTAGATTGTTTTGTTGTTGTTGAGTTTCTTGAGCTCTTTATAGATTTTGGTTATTAATTCTTTATCATTTGTATAGTTTGCAAATATTTTCTACCATTTTGTCAGTTGTCCCTTCACTTTGTTGAGTGTTTGTTTTACAGTGCAGAAGCTTCTTAATTTGTTGTAATCCCATTTGTCAAGGTTGGCTTTTATTGCCTGTGCTTTTGGGGTCATTCCCAAGAGGTGTTTACCTATGCCAATGTCTTGCCGGGTTTCCCCATTTTCTCTAATAATTTGATGGTACCATGTCATAAATTTAGGTCTTTGATCTATGTTGTGTGGACTTTTGTATAAGGTGTAAGGTAGGGTCTTACTTTATACTTCTGCATGTGGATACCCAGTTTTCCCATCACCCTTTGTTTAAGGGACTGTCCTTGCTCCAGGGGATTGATTTTAGCACCATTTCAGATATAAGTTGCTTGTAGATATGTGGGTTGATTTATGGAGTTTCTATTCTGTTCCATTGGCCTAAATGTTCATCTTTTGCCATTACCAGCCTGTTTTGAATTTAACTGCCCTTTAGTATGTCTTGAAATCTGGTATTTTGATGCCTCTAGCGTTGTTTTTGTTGTTGTTGTTGTTTAATATTGCTTTTGTTATTCAGGGATTCCTGTGTTTCCATATGAATTTTGACATCACTGTTTTTAGATCTGAGAAGACTGTTCTTGGCATTGTGATTGGTATCACATTGAATCTGTCAATTACTTTCAGTAGTATGAACACTTTGATGATATTTATTCTTCCAATTCATTACCACGGAAGGTTTTTCCATTTTTTTGTGTATTCTTCGATTTCTTTCTTTAATGTTTTGTAATTTTCAACATAAAGTTCTTTGACATTCTTGGTTTAAAATTATTTCAAGGTATTTAATTTTTTTTAGCTGTTATGACTAGAATTGATATTAAAAGTCCTTTCTCAGCCATGGTTTTTCTCAGCCATTAACATTCTTTTAAATAGCCAGTTGCCCTGCAATTGGGTGCATACACATTTATTATAGTCACATCTTTCTGTTGAATTGATCCTTTAATCAGTACATAATGCCCTTCTTTGTCTTTTTAACAATTTTGTGTTAAAGTCTATTTTGTCTGATATTACAATGACTAAACCTGCTATTTTGTGGTTTCTGTTATCATGGAATCTTTTTTTATCCTTTCACTTTCAGTCTGTTTGTATCTTTGTTGGTGAAATGTGTTTCTTGTAGGCAGCAAGTAGATGGGTCTTGCTTTTTAATCCATTCAGTCTGTATGTTTTAACTGGAGAGTTGAGGTCATTTACATTCAGGGTTATAATTGATAAGTAATGACTTGGCCTTGGCAATTTTCCATAAATATTTCTGCTGTTTACCTTGGATTTCTTTTGTACTATTAATAGCAGATTTTTTGCCTTCATGTTTTGAAATTTTTAGCTTGCTTATTTTTTAATTAATTCTTTTATTAGCAATATGCATACTAGCAAAGTTTAGTGAAGAGAAATAATGTAGGGAGTACATTTGACAGACCAGATGGGCTTCTCAGTAATGATCTGAGAGCCCAATCTGCACTTAGGCTGACTACTCTCTTTCTGGGCTATTGCTAATTGAGGGCTTTCTGGATATGGAATCTCTCCCAGAACTTTACAACAGACCCCTTGATGAAAGGCAGTTGATATTTCCTTAAGATTCCCCCAGAAGAGGGCTGAGACCCACCTAATAAGTTATTGAACAGTGGCAATACTTTTGATATGTAAATGCTTATTTGCTTTCAAGGCTTTCTTCCTTTTTACTTCACACAGAATTTATCATTTTTCTTTAGCCCCTTGCACATACATAAGCTTATGTCTACCTTGATACGTTAACAATCCCTGCTCAAGAAAGGTAACATATAATTTATGGGTAACATTGATGAAGGTCCATTTTCTGTATCCATTGCTGACATATGGATGGAAAGCTGGTTATGTGTATACTATTCTTGCTTTCTGTCCTTTGCTGTTAGGAATTGGCCAGAGGAATGATTGACCTGCATGTTACAGAGGACTTGTCATATCATCTGGAGGGGTAGACTAGAAGCTCTGTATCATGACCACCTGGAACTGGAAAGCATGTACTATTTAGAAACAGAACATATGAGAACATTAAAGATACATTGACCAAAGAGAAACAGCAAGAGCATGGAAGCTATAGGCCAAGGAGGGGCAATAGCCAGGATTTCCATGACCAGATGTTAGGCCAAAAATCCCAGCCTTGTTCAGCTGGGAGCTGGAATTGCCTGGCCTTAACCAATAAGGTACAAATCTGTTTTTTTTTTTTTTTCATCCCAGGAACAGCATTCTTCCTGAAGCATGGTACAGATGCCTCTTTGAACAGCACATAGCGTGTCTAACTGGCAGACTGTTTTTGAAGGACTAGGTTTAACAACCATGGCACAGGGGCCCTAGTCATGGCAGCCTTTCATTGGATGAAGGCTGTTTGTTTTTCCTAAAGCTGGGGGGGGGACTTTGCTCCAGCCTGATGTTGAGAGCCTGATATAGGAGCTTTACTGTTTTCCAGTACCTAGGGATCTTGAATGGATCCATCCTAGATAACAAGTAGCCATATTCTGTAGGAAGTTAATGGTGCTGGTCAAAAGCCCCAATTGGAGTATTAGGTGTGGAACAGACAGCATAACAACTATATCCCCTTCAAGAAACTGGTGCTTTAGGTTCTTCAAAAAGGACCTGTTCAAATAGGTGGGAACTGTCTATAAATACTTATTTGGCAGTATAGTACAGATTAGCTGTTACTTTACACCCAGTTTGCTAACCAATTTAAAAGTAAATTGAGATGGACAGGAAGGAATTTTTGGCTTCATAATAATTAGGTAGGTGTTAAGGTTTAGCCAGATATGTGTGAAGCCAAGACTTATTTATCTTTCCACATGAGGTTTTGAAAGAGACATTACAATGGAAATTTGCACCTCCTTACGCAAGGCACCTTGTAGGTTCCAATTACCTGGTTGGTCTAGGAGGAGGGCTGACCTGAATAAGAGGTCAGTACAGATTAGGTAGTGTCTCTAAAAGGACACTGAAGACTAACAGGTACTGCTTGGGGATTACTGGCCTTGTTGGATTCTTTTGACAGCAAATCATCATGTTTTGGAATGTTTGTTTATCTCGACCTCATATATAAATCATAGCTTTCCTGGATATAATATTGGTTTGCAGTTTTTTCCCCTTCTATACTATAAAAGTCTCATCCAACTCCCTACTAGCCTTTAAGGTTTCTGCTGAGAAGTCTGCAGCCAGGATGATGGGGGCTTCTTTATGTGTTATTGCTTCTTTTCTCTTATAGATTTGAGATCCCTCTCTTTAGCTATAACCTTGAAAAATTTAAGGATAATATGTCTTGGGGTAGAATTGGTTGGATTGAATCTGACTGGTAACCATTGACTTTTCTGTGCTTTGATTGTTGTATTTTTCTCTAGGTTTGGGAAGTTTTCTTTCATTATCTCTTTCAATGTGCTTTCTACCCATTTGGCATTTTAAAGTCCTTTTGAAATACAGTAACAAGAATTTTTATTCTTTTTATTGTATCCCATATTTTCCCAAATATTTCTTTATTCCTCTACTACTTCATGTATTTTCAAATAGCTTGACTTACAATCCACTGACTTTCTTCTGTTTGATCTATTCTGCTATTGATGCTTTCAATCATTTCTAATTTCACTAAGTGTGCTTTTAAGTAAAAGGATTTCTGCTTGATTTTGTTTATTTACTTGCATCTCTCTGTAAAATCTTTTATTAGAATATTGAATTGTTTCTATTTTTCATGAATTTTATTGTTTTCTTATAATAGCTATTTTAAAATCTTCATCCAAATGTTTGGAATTTCAATTCCTGGATGACTGGTTTCTGGCAGCTTGTTTTATACTTTGGGTGAGGTCAGGATTAACTGGAAGTTCTGGATGCTTGTTGTTGTACAATGTTGTCTCTGTTATGCATCTCTGTATATAATATTTACATATGACATGAATATGGTAAAATGTTAATTGTTAAATCTTAACTATAATTAAAAAACAAAAAATAATAAATTATAGTAATCTGGCTCCATTGGTGGCTATCCCAGAAATTCTAAGAAGTCTATTTATTCTCCCTGATCCTATAGATATTTCGCTATTTCAACACTAGATAGCACCTGAAATTGTAGTTTGTCCCAGGTCCCCTTTTTGGTAAGTTTTTACTGATTCAGTCTTAACAGTATTCCCCAAAGTCAAATTTGTCCCAAAGCTGTAGTTGCTGCGTTATTCAGTTTGAAATGTAGAAGTTCTTTTAAATTATTAGTCCATCCCTTCAAGGATTTTTCTGGGCCTTTTGTAGGCTCAGACTCCTTGTATTATGCCCATGAATACAATCCTGTATCACCTCCAGAGCCCTTGGCCCATAAAAATCAGTGTAGCCTGAGTATAAGAACAAAGTTCACCTTCCTGTGATCTGTCCACTGCTAAAGTGGGCTCACAGCCCTACATGCCACTCAACTACCTGCCCTCATATGCCACACCTACAAGCTGCTGGTGATATTGACTAGGGTGTAAGATTGCACAACTGAGACAACAGAATTCTGCGAGGCATTGAAACAGGTCCTAGAGTACCAGCCTAAATACAAGGACCATTAATATCTGCTCACTTACGGATTTTATCAGCCTGACACTGTACAAAACCAGTCCAGTGATTCCTTGATGACTGAATAATGTTGTAGGAGGGTGGTACAAGCAGCCCCTTAACTACTGATGCAGGGGTATGTGGGTCTCACCTACATCTCATAGTCACTAGGCTGTGTTTCCTTGGTGGAGCATTCTAGGCCTATACAAGGCTGGTGTTGCATGACAAAATATTTCTCTCCCCAAGGCTATTGGAGCAAGTTTAGAAACTCTGTCCGCAGTTACTGGCCTTCAGATGGAAACCGTTAGAATCTGCCACTATGGAAGTCAGTTTGGAGATTCCTCAGAAACCTGAATATAAACCTAAAATACAACCCAGCCATCCCACTCCTTGGAATTTACCCAAAGGAAATTAAATTGGCAAACAAAAAAGCTGTCTGCACATTAATGTTTACTGCCGCTCAATTCACAATAGCTAAGACCTGATATCAACCTAAATGCCCATCAACAGTAGACTGCATAAAGAAATTATGGGATATGTACTCTATAGAATACTATACAGCAGAAAAAAATGAAATCTGGTCATTTGCAACAAAATGGAGGAATTTGGAAAACATTATGCTGAGTGAATTAAGCCAGTCCCAAAGGGACAAATATCATATATTCTCCCTGATGTATGATTTACAAGTAACTGAACATAATATCCTTCAGATTCATCCTCCTTTTTAAGATTGAACAATACTATTAACAATTATTCTTAGATGTTGAAACTTAACTGAAAAGTGATCCCTGTTAAATATAAGAGTGGAAATAAGAAAGGGAGGAGATGTACAATTTGGGACATGCTCAATCAGACTTGCTCCAAATGGTAGAGTTAGAACCGTGCCTGGGGATTCCAATACAATCCCATCAAGGTGGCATGTACCAATGCCATCTCACTAGTCCAGGTGATCAATTTCAGTTCACAGTTGATCACACTGATAGGTCTAAGAGTCAAAGGGATCACACAAACAAGTCTAGTGTCTGCTAATACTAACTGATAGAATCGAAAAGGGAGAGAACAATCCAACATGGGAAGCGGGATACACAGCAGACTCGTAGAATGGCAAATGTCCTAAACAGCACTCTGGCCTCAGAATCAGCCCTTAAGGCATTCAGATCTGGCTAAAAAGTGCATGACAGTATTTCAGGCATGGAAAGTCAAAACACTCTGGAAAAAAAAAATCAAAGAAGGAGGTACCTTTCTCTGAAGGGAGGAGAGAACGTCCATTTGACTATGACCTTGTCTAAATAAGATCAGAGTTAGCGAACTCAAAAGGCTTCTATAGCCTTGGCAACTCATGACAAGAGCCTAGGGTGATTACTGATGCCATAAACAAGATTGTCAAATTGTTAAGTCAACAACAGGAGTCACTGTGCACTTACTACCCAAACAGTACTCTAAAGTTTGTGTGTCTTTGTGGGTAAAGTCTGTTGAAATCTTTATTAGTATATACTAAATTGATCTTCTGTGTATAAAGATAATTGAAAAAGAATCATGAGAAAGAATGGGAAGGGAGAGGGTGTGGGAGATGGGATGGTTGTGGGTTTGAGAGGAGGTTATGGGGGGAAAAGCTGCTGTAATTCAAAAGTTCAACTTTGGAAATTTGTATTTATTAAATAACAGTTGAATAAAAAAACCCAACAAAATGATGTAGTTCATGAAACTAACTTGTCTGAAAAAATCATCAAAACCAAGAGGAGCCCAAGGAGATATGCTGATTAAATATATTGGGTTATACTCGAATAGGAAGATGCAAATAGGCAAAAAGTAAAGAATTCAGAATAAAGTATATACTTTAGTTAATTATACTGTATTAATATTTGTTCATTAATTTTATGAATGTACTCTAGCAACATCAAATGTTAACAAATAAGGGAAATTATATGGAGTATGAGACAACTTCCTATGCTGTCTTTGCAGCTTTTCTAAATTCTAAATCTATTCTAAAATAAAATGTTGATTGAAATAAAACACCATGCTTGAAGATAACTCTAATGTATTGAAAACCTATTTATCTGCTTGTTATTCATTCATTAGTCTTCCTCATGTGAGAGAGCTAACCACCTTAATGAGAAGTTTAGACAAAACATTTTTCTTTAGCTTGTAGATTTTGAATTTGTGGATGTGTTTTCACTTATCTAAGAAATTTAGCTTTAGTTTATAATTGCAGAACTCTCTCCAAATGTCATTTTCTATTCTTCCATCTGCTCTCTCCCTCAGAATTCAGCACTAGAGATAATATTAAAATTCAAATTACTCTTTGAGGCCATGCCATCATTCTTTAGTTTTACTTTAACTCCCAATTGCAAATGAATGAACAAGATTCAAAACACTGTGGTGCCTCCTACCCATGATTGCAACCAAAAAATTCTGTTTTTAAAAATTTAATTTTAGGGACCTGGCACTGTGATGCCTGCATTGCTGGCATCCCATATGGGTGCTGGTTCGAGTCCTGGCAGCTCCACTTCTGATCCAATGCTCTGCTATGGCCTGGGAAAGAAGTAGAAGATGTCCCAATTGCTTGGGTCCCTGAACCCTTGTGGGAGTCCCCGAAGAAACTCCTGGTTCCTGGCTTTAGGTGAGCCCAGCTCTAGCCATTGTGTCCATTAGGTGAGTGAACCAGCAGATGAAAGACTCTCTCTCTCTCTCTCTCTCTCTCTTTCTCTCTCTCTCTCTTTCCCTCTTTCTCTCTCTGCCTTAACCTCTCTAAAACTCTGCCTTTCAAATAAATAAATAAATCTTTAAAATTTAATTGTTTAATTTCATTTTTAGTTTAATTATAATTTCAATAGATTCAATATGACTTTTGCAAGTCTAAGAACATCATAATATTTCATTACTTGCTACCTACCTCATTCCCACAACCTTTCCTTCTACCTTTCTGTCTTTAAGTTTTTGAGATAATATATTTTAAATTTATGTTACAGTAAAAAGGCTTAATCCTTGGCCAATTAAGAAGTTTAACATAAAAACAAAAAGACCCTAGTTTAGCGGGAATATACAACAGTTATAAGAATTATTAAATGGAAAAATGAACATGTTGGCAGTGTACGTTTTTTATTAGTCATTAATAATTTCTTTCAGTGACTTAGAACCAATGACATTGTAAGATCAAATATTTCCTGTGTGATTACAAGATAATAATTACTTTCATTTAGATTTTAAACCATTTCCTCTCAGCAGTTTATGGTCAGGGATAAGTTTACGCAGATTGCAATGCAAATAATCATATATTACATTTTTTGTACTTTATTAGTTACCACAGGGTAGGAAAAACATGTTATTTTTCTTTTGGGGATAGGCTTATATCACTAAGTGCAATGGTGTCCAGTTGTATCCATTTTGTTGAAAAAGACAGGATTTATTTTTTCTTTACATAGCTGAGTGATATTACATAGTATATATAGACGATATTCTCTTTATCCAGTCATTGATGATGGGCATATGGATTGTTTCCATTACTCAGCTATTGTGAATTGAGCTACAATAAATAATGGTGTAAAGACAACTCTTTCATATGCTGATTTTATTATATTTGGGTAAATTCCCAGTATTGGGATGGCTGGGTCATAGAGTAGATCTATTTTCAGGTTTCTTAAGTACCTCCATACTGTGTTCCATAATGCATGTGTACTAGTTTGTGGATTAGGTGTTACAGTGGATTAGGGTACCTTTCCCTTGCCAGCATTTATTGTTTTTTGGATTTATGTATGAGAGCTATTCCAAAGGGAATGAGGTTACCTCATTGTGGTTTTGGTTTGCATCTCCCTAATGGCTAGTGATCCTGAGCCTTTTTTTCATGTGTCTCTTGGCCATTTGAATTTCTTCTTTTGAAAAAAAAAATGCATGTTTAAGTCATTTACCCAATTATTAGTTGTATTGTTTTGGTGTTGAGTTTCTTGAGCTCTTTGCAATTTCTGGATATTAATCTTTTATCATTTGCATAGTTTGCAAATACTATTTCCCATTTTGTCGGTCACCTCTTTAGTTTGTTGAATGTTTCCTTTATAGTGCAGAAGATTCTTAGATGGATGTAATCCCATTTGTTTCCCATCATTCTTCTCTTGTAATTTGATGGGATCTGGTGTAGATTTAGATCCTTGATACATTTTGAGTTGATTTTTGTATAATAAACAATGTAGGGATCTTGTTTCATCCTTCTGTACATGGATATCCAATTTTCCCAGCAAAATTGTTGAAGAGACTGTTCTTTATCCAGGGATTGATTTTACCTCCTTGTCAAAGGTTGGCTGGTTGTAGATGTGTGGATCTGCTCCATTGGTCTATCTGTCTATTTTTGTGCCATTTTTAGGCTGTTTTGATTATAACTGCCCTGTGGTATGTCTTAAAATATGGTATTGTGATGCCTCCCACTTTGTTCGTGTTTTTTAAGATTGCTTTACCTATTTGGGGTCTCTTGTGTTTCGTCATGAATGTTAGCATCATTTTACTAGATCTGAGAAAAATGTCATTGGTAGTTTTATTGGGATTCCATTGAATCTGGAAATTGCTTTGGGTATTGTAGATATTTTGATGACATTGGTTTGTCCAATCCATGAACAGGGAAATATTTCCCTTTTTTGGGGAATTCTTATGTTTCCTTCTTTAATGTTTTGTATTTTTTGGCTGGTGTCCTGGCTCACTTGGTTAATCCTCTGCCTGCAGTGCCGGCATCCCATATGGGTGCCAGGTTCTAGTCCCAGTTGCTCTTCTTCCAGTCCAGCTCTCTGCTGTGAACCAGGAAGGCAGTGGAGGACGGTCCAAGTGCTTGTGCCCCTGCACCTGCATTGGAGACCAGGAGGAAGCACCTGGCTCCTAGCTTCAGGTTGGCATAGCTCCAGCCGAAGGACATTAGAGGAGTGAACCAAGAGAAGGAAGACCTTTCTCTCTCTCTCTCTCTCTCACTGTCTATCTGTCAAATACAAAAAAAGTTTTATTTTTTTGTATTTTTTAAAATAGCTTTTACTTTCTTGATTAAATTTATTCCAAGTTATTTAAATTTTTTTGGCTATTGTGAATGGAACTGATATTACAAGTAATTTCTCAGCCATGGCATTGTCTATGTATACAAAGGCTACTAATTTCTGTGTGTTAAGTTTATATTATGAGACTTTACCAAACTCTCTTATGAGTTCCAATTGTCTCTTAGTGGAATCTTTTGGTTCCTCCAAATATGGTTTATGTCATCTGCAAACAATTATAATTTGACTTCCTCCTTTCCAATTTGTATCCCTCCCATTCCTTTTTCCTTGTCTAATGGCTCTGGTAAATCTTCTAGAACTATATGGAGTAGCAGTGGTGAGAGTGGGCATTCATGTCTAGCTCTGGATCTTAGTGGAAATGCTTCCAACATCCCTGATTCAATATCATGCTTGCTGTGGGTTTGTTATACATTACCCTCATTGTATTGAGGAATGTACCTTCTATACCCAATTTGCTTAAGGTTTTTATCAAGAAAGGATGTTCTGTTTTATCAAATGCTGTCTGCATCTATTGAAATAATTATAAGGCTTTTGTTCTTCAATTTGTTAATGCGACTTATCACATTTGTTGGTTTGCAAATGTTGAGCCATCCCTGCATACCTGGGATAAATCCCAACTGGTCTGGATGAATGATCTTTCTGATGTGTTGTTTGATTTCATTAGCTAGTATTTTGTTAAGGATTTTTGCATCTGTTTTTATCAGGAATATTGTTCTATGGATCATTTTCTTTGTTGTATCATTTTCTCATATGAGATTTAAGGTGATGATGGCCTCATAGAAGGAGCTTGGGGGAATTCTCTCCCTTTCAGTTGTTTTGAATAGTTTGAGAAGAACCGGATTTTAGTTATTCTTTAAAAGTCTGGTAGAATTCAGCAGTGAAGCCATCCAGTCCTGGGCTTTTCTTTGTTGTGAGGGTGTTCATTACTGACTCAATCCTCATCTTGGTTTTTCTTCTGATTCTGTTTTCTATGTCTCTGTGTCTGAATTTTGGTATACTGTATGCCTCCAGGAATCTATCTATTTCTTCTAGATTTTCTAATTCATTCTCACATATCTATTTGTAGTAATTCTTTTTTTTTATTTATTTATTTATTTTTTTTGACAGGCAGAGTGGACAGTGAGAGAGAGAGACAGAGAGAAAGGTCTTCCTTTGCCGTTGGTTCACCCTCCAATGGCCGCCGCGGCCAGCGCGCTGCGGCCAGCGCACCGCGCTGATCCGATGGCAGGAGCCAGGAGCCAGGTGCTTTTCCTGGTCTCCCATGGGGTGCAGGGCCCAAGCACCTGGGCCATCCTCCACTGCACTCCCTGGCCACAGCAGAGGGCTGGCCTGGAAGAGGGGCAACCGGGACAGAATCCGGCGCCCCGACCGGGACTAGAACCCGGTGTGCCGGCGCCGCTAGGCGGAGGATTAGCCTAGTGAGCCGCGGCGCCGGCCCTGTAGTAATTCTTGATAATTCTTTTTATTTCTATCATATCCATTGTTGTATCTTCTTTTTAATATCTGATTTTACTGATTTGGGTTTTCTCCCTCTTTTTTGGTTTGTTGGGCCAATGGTGTATCAATTCCATTTTTTTAAAAGTTCTTAATTTCTCTAATCTTTTGCATTTTTTGTTTCAATTTTGTTTATTCACTCATTTTAATTATTTCTTTCCTCCTACTAATTTTGGGTTTTGTTTGTTCTTATTTTCCCATGTATTTTACATGCCTTCCCAGTTTCTTTAT
Source organism: Oryctolagus cuniculus (assembly GCF_964237555.1). Lineage (NCBI taxonomy): Eukaryota > Metazoa > Chordata > Mammalia > Lagomorpha > Leporidae > Oryctolagus > Oryctolagus cuniculus. The sequence continues at coordinate 125,126,733 of NC_091453.1, forward strand.
GTAGGCACTAATTCTTATAAAATTCCCTCTTAACACTACTTTTGTTGTTCCCCATAATTTTTGATATGTTGCGTTGTCATCCTCATTCATTTCCAGGAATTTTTTGGTTTCCATTTGATTTCTTCTATGTTCATTTAGGAGCATGTTGTTCAGTCTCTCTGTGGTAGCATATTTTCTAGAGATTCTTAGGTTGTTAATTTAAACTCTGTTCCATGGTAGTCAGAAAAGACATGTGGTATTATTTCAGGTTTTGTTTTTTTAATTTAATGATACTTGCTTTATGGCCTGGCATATGGTGTATTCTTGAGAAAGTCCCATGCACTGATGATAAGAATGTGTATCATTCAACCTTGGATGAAATGTTTTGTAGATATCGGTTAGGTCCATTTGGTACATAATGTATAATAGCTCTCTTGCTTCTTTGTTGATTTTCTGTCTAGTTTATTTGTCCAATGATGAAGTGGATATTGAAGTCTCCAATTCCTGTTGTATTGCAGTTTATGTCTCCCTTTACATCCATTAAGAGTTTTTTTTTAAATAGCCAGGTACCCTAGTATTGGAAGAATAAAAATTTTTATAGTCACATCTTCCTGTTGAATTGATCCCTTAATCATTAATTCTTTGTCTCTTTTAACTATTTTGGTGTTAAAGTCTATTTTGTCTGATATTAGCATGAATACACCTGCTCATTTTTGTTTTCTGTTAGCAGCAAGTATCTTTTTTCCGTCTTTTCACTTACAGTCTTTGTGTATCTTTGTTGGTGAGTGTGCATTATAGGCAGAGAATAGATGAGTCTTCAGCCCAGCCAGTATGTATCCTTTAATTGAGGAATTTAGGCCATTTACATTCAGAGTTACTATTGATAAGTAACAACTTGGCCCTGGGTTTTATCTTTGAACTATGCCTCTGTGGCTTAGTGGAGTGTTGGCTCTGTCAGTGAATAACGAGACATGTGCTGAGTGGGGCCAGGGAGCTCTGGTCAGGGCCAACCATCAATTCTTCAGATATTCTTCTCTTATAGTATCAAGCAATATACCAGTAGAGATGTTTTGCTTCATTCAATGTCATCTAATACTTGTATGCATTACATCTGACAGATGAAGTTACCACTTTGAGGTAACTTCCTTCTTTGGGAGTAGATGTTTTCTCATTTTTATTGTTTATTTGAATTTGTTTTGTTGTAGTTTGTGAGGATTTAGGGAAAATTTAATGAAAATATATTTACACCACAATCTTGTTCAGTTCATTAACTGTATGGAATTCTATCATATGGGTCTATCAAAGTATATTTAAATTTTCTTCTTTTTTTAAAAAAATTTAGTCATATATTTGAAAGAGTTACAGAGAGAGAGAGAGAGAGAGAGATAAGTCTTCCATCCGCAGGTTCACTCCACAATTGGCTGCAATGGCCAGAGCTGTGCCCATCCAAAGCCAGGGGCCAGGAGCTTCTTCTGGATCTCTCACATGGGTTTAGGGGTCCAAGGACTTCATCCATCTTTTACTGCTTTCCCAGGATTTAGTAGAAAGCTGGATTGGAAGTGAAGCAGCCGAAACCAGTGCCCATATGGGATGCCAGCACTGCAGGTGGCGGCTTTACCTGCTATGCCACAGTGCTGGACCATAAATGTTCTTTCAGTTTAGATGTTGAGACTGTAAACAAGGTTATAAATACTGTATTTTAAATATTGTGATAATTATGTATAAATAAGATACCCTTATAATGAAATATATGATGTATTTTGTTATTTTCTTAGGGTAAGATGGAAATCATTCTTGATAACTTTTATTTCAAAGCCCTTATTTCCTTTCTCTTTATTCATGTCTTTATTCCAAAATGCTATATTACTTTAAATTGTTATAAATGGTGTTTTGAAAAATAATATTAATAGTGTTTTGATAAAGAGCTTCTTAGGTTTGAATTTTATATCACTGATTAGACATCCTGTAAGGTCTTTCTGGCTCATTCTGGCTTCATATGCTAATTTTTATTCTGCCATTTATAGTTGATTACTTACAGTCTTCTGGTATCTTATCCATTGTTGCTCTGAACATTTAAGTAAGTAACTTTTTACCTTAATTTCTTACGTAATTATCATTTATTATTAGGGTTTATTTTCCCTTAATTTTAACTAATTATACAAAGTCATTCTAAAATATACTTATTAGACTTTTGAAAGTATATGTGTGTTTCGTTTATGATTTGACCTTGAAGTCTTTTCAAAGCTATTACATTGCTGTTTATTTTGGTTTCATAAATTCTGAGGTATCAATAATTCCACTCATATCTATGGGATTCAGTAAATAATATAGATTGTTTCTCTTTGATTACCCCTCAGATTCTAGTTGGATGACCTTAGCATCTTCTCTATTAGTTATTTGGGGGTAGAAGGATTCCTTTGATGAACTCTGCCTCCTATCATTATTTCTGAAGTCTGCTTTACTTTAATAGAGCAATAATGCTGAACTGAGGAAGATATATCTTATATTCTAATGCCTGTTTATCTGATTTAACAAATGGTAATTAATAACAGAAAACTTTGAAATAGTCCAGTATTATTCTTGAAAAACTGTCAGATAATCTACACAATGCAGAGTGCCTTTCTTCCAGAGTTTGTGCAGTGTCAACATATTTGCAGGATTAACATGTAATGTGACAATGCTTTAGACTACATTCTATATGTTCTACTCTCTTCCTCATCACATTCCAAAGCATAAAAGAGAGAATGCTAGTGATCATAATGGAAACTAGGAGAAAAACAGGCTTTATATTTCTTCAGAAAGTGGTTGTGATATCATAGACTTACTTAAGAAGGGTTTCCATGTTCCCTAGACAATGGAGTCTGTATTTAATAGAATATAACAGCAAATTTTCCCTATATTCTTTATGATTCCTTGCAATTTATATCAGTACCCTTTGCCTACTTCATGTGTGGATATTTTCTGGGCTCTATAAATACCTAAAGAAATATTCCTGATTTGTATTGCTGATACAAGTTTAGATATTTTTATGTACTTTTATAAATATTTCATATGAGAATCAGGGACCTACCTGACATTTTTATGTGAAAGTCAAAGGAAATCATTTTAAATTCAGCACACAATATATAAAATGCAGTGTTTGTTAATGGCACCACTGTTATAAAACTGTTTTCTGGACCAGAAGCAGAATAAGCAAGTTTATGGTGAAACAATTTTATGTCAGTAGCCTTATCTATGACCTCTGAATACCTATGACCTTTGATTATCTAAATATAAAATTTCTAAAGTAATTTTGTGGAACTTGGTGGGGAGTGAGAAAAATTTTCTCTAGGTCCCATTAAAGGCTCATTTTGTATTATGCAGCCACTTTTTAATAAATATAGATGTGTCTGAATTTTACAATATGTAACCAACAGTACTTTTATTACCATTCTTCAGATAAAGAATTTCTTTACCAAAATAAAAGAACAAAACATATTCTACATGCAAGTAAACTATTTCATAAGCTCTCTCACCAATTGCTCTCTGTACATGTCAATGAACACAATAACTCCAAATTAATTATTACCAGAGTGGCTAGATTTGGGTCTGGTTTGCTGCAGTTTTTCTATATCCTTGAGATACGTTGAAAGCTCATTTATTTGGTGCCTTTCCAGTTTCTTGATGTAGGCACCTATTGCTATAAACTTTCCTCTTAACACTGCTTTTGCTGTATCCTATAAGTTTTGGTATGTGTGCTGTTATCCTTTTGAATTTGCTGAGACTTGCTTTATGGCCTAGTATGTGGTCAATCCTAGAGAAGGTTCCATGCACTGCTGAGAAGAATGTAAAATCTTTAGATGTAGGATTGAAAGTTCTGTAGATATTTGTTAGATCCATTTGGGCAATAGTGTCGATTAAATCTGCTGTTTTCTTGTTGCTCTTCTGTCCGGATGATCTGTCTATTTCTGAGAGTGGAGTATTGAAGTCCCCCAGTACTATTGTATTGGAATCTAAGTCTCCCTTTAAGTTCCTTAACATATCTTTTAAATAAAGCAGTGCCCTGTAATTAGGTGCATATACATTTATGACAGTTACATCTTCCTCTTGAATTGAACCCTTAGTCATTATATAGTGCCCCTCTTTGTCTCTCTTAACAGTTTTTGTGTTGAAGTTTATTTTGTCTGATATTAATATGGCTATACCTACTTTACTTGGTATTAACATTTAAATAACTCTTGCCAGATATACATTTGTTTTTTTGCTATATTAATGTTACATTTAAAACTTCATTTTATTTATAGCAAATTACTTTGCCACATTTCAAAGTTCCTTGTGTAAGTAAGCTATAAGAGCTTACTCATTAAGTGCTTGAATGAGGGTATGACTGTTCAAGTATTATATTACATGTGCTTTTAAGCTAACACAAAGTGTTGACCGAGTCAAAAATCAGTATTTCACCTTGTGAAGTGTTAATTCTTGTGTTTCTTCCCTCAAACCTAATCTGGGATTTTAGATTGTGGTATGTAAAGTTATAAAAAATTGATAGCACCACAAAATGTCAACTACATTCTGTACATCATTTATCCAAATGATCTGCTTGATCTTTTTATTAGAGGATATGATTCCCCAAAATGAGATTGGAATGATGGCTACTGTTCTCAGGGATTTTTTTGCAGTACTTTAAAAGAGTAGAGCATATAAATGGTGGCAAAATGCTTGTATGTGTTTCCAAAAGTAGTTAACTGATAGTAATCTATGATGAATGGCTATACCATGTCTAAAAATGAAATGCAAAGGTACTTAATAGAAAAATGCTATAGTTTCAAATAAAGTATTTTTACTGCCTGCAATTTAGGCTGAGACAAACTAGAATTGAATCTAATTTTCAAGAACTTTCTTCAGAAGTATCTCAGAAACTGCAAGTGTTAAGTATTCTTTAGAGGTAAATTCCACAATTAAATATCATTATTGATTAGATATAAATAATGAGGAAATGCTTACCTTTTGATAAAAAGTAAATGCTTTGGATAAAAATTAAAGAGCATTTAGCATATTAGTTATTATTAGGATGAAATAATTGAGTCTGACAAATGCCAACTTTCCTTTTCATTTCTAGTATTGTATATGATTAACTCTTCCATATTATTTATTATCCTTTTAGTAAGCTTTTAAAACATTTTTTCATCAAATAATTATAAGTGGTAGTAATGAAGTTCTTACATCAGCACACTCTAAATAAAAAAATGATTTCTGGTAGATGCAGCTATTATCATGTATATGTGCTTTACATACTGTTTCAGTCTGTATCCAGGCCAGCAGTTCAAAGATCACATTTAATAACTCTCCTACTCTATTCTGGATTTATTATTTATGAATTTAAAATAAATTTTTGATTTTATGTACTCCAGCATTCTTAACTTTTTACTGATAGTTTCCAAACTTAGATACAAGAAAGTGAAGTACAACAAATGCCCATAAAACCCATTCCTGACTTGTCAACTTTTAGGTGTCTCAACTCAGTCATTTTTCCTGTATCTGTGTGTGTGTGTGTGCGCGCGCATGTGTGCAGAGGTGGTGGGAGTGAGAGTTAGAATATGAATGAATAAGAAATCTTACCTGCTGGTTCACACCCAGATGTCCCCAGCAGCCAAGAGTGGGCCAGTGCTGAAGCTAGGAATTGTGAATGCATTCCAGGCTCCCCCCTTAAAGGGGTTAAGAAGCCAGTTACTTGAGCCATTACTGTTGCCTCCCAGAGTCTGCATTAGCAGAAAGCTAGAGCCAGGAGCCAGAGTTGTGTATCAAACCTAGGCTTCTCAATAAGGGACATAGGTGTCTTAACCTCTAAAGACCTGCTCCCCTTCCTCCATGATTTCCATTATTATCAGTATACCATGAAATTCATAATTTTAAAATTTACAGCTCAGTGGATTTTGATACATTACAGAAATCTTCCATCACCACTATCTAATTACAGAACATTCTATCACTGCAAAACATTTAGCAATCACTCCACACGCCCTACTCCCTTATCCCCTAGTAACAACTAGTCTACTTTGTCTCTATAGAGTTGTTAATTCTGAATATTATGTATAAACAGAAAGTAAAATATGAGGCCTTTGCATCTGACTTCTTTCATTTGTCATAATGTTTTTGAGGCTCTTCCATGTTGTACCATTTATCAGTACTGAAAGTTTTATGACCAAACCAAAATAATATTGTTTCTATATGCCACATTTTATTTATGCATTCATCCCTTGATGGACATTTGAATTATTCCCCCATTTTGTTAATTATGAATACTGTTTATTTAATATTCATGTAAAAGTTTTTTTTTTTCACATGGCTACATATTTTTCATTATTCTTAGGTATATACTTAGAATCTCTAAGTCATGCAATAACTGTTTTTTGAGTTTTTGGGGAATCACAATACTGTGTTGCAAAGTGGCAGCACAATTTTACATTGTTACCAGATATATAAAGGTTCTACTTTTTCCATGTCTTCACTAATACATGCTATTTTCCCTTATTTTTATTATAGTCAACCTAGTGAGTGTGAAGTAGTAGCTCATTGTGGTTTTAATTTCTGTTGCTCCAATTAATCGTGTTCAACTTCTTTTCATGTGTGTGTTGATCATTTTTATCTATTAGGATAACTACCCTACTTCTATTTTTGATATTCTTTGCATGGTGTAACTTTGTCCATCCTTTTATCTTTAGCCTTTTTGTGACTTCAAATCTCAAGCTTGTCTCTTGTAGACATTTTAATATCTTGTAGATATTTCAATCAAGTGATTTTATCCATTCTGAGAGTATCTTCATTTTGAAAGAAGTGTTTAACCCAAACACATTTGTAAAGACTTTTAAGGCAGGAGTCACATTAGTTATTTTCCTGTTTTCTGAGTCTCATGTTTTTAGGTTCCTCTATTTTCCTTTTCTGCAGAGACATTTTCTAGCATATCGTTTTAATTACCTTGTCCTTTATTTTACTATATATTTTTAATTCTATGATTAGTTGTTGCCCTGAGGATTGTAATTAACATATTAATTACACAATGTCAAATAACAATTAATTCTCTTATTTGAATTAATACCAGTGGAACACAAAAACTTGACTCCTTACATGTCTTCTTTTTTGTCTTTGTTAAAAAAAAATACTGAGGCCAGTCCAGTTTAACAAAATTTTCTTGAACAAAAACAAGTTCCAAAACTAGGCAACATTCCAGACCAAAATGGTGCTGAGTGCCCTGCCTCTCCTCCAACCCACCCCATCATGTAGTCACCTGTTTATATAACCAGAGACACAGGAAATGACATACAGAGACTACCTGTTTGGTTGGAGTATGGCACTGCCTTATTTGGGTATAATTTGCCAGCCTTCAGTCTCAGTTGCTATGATTTACTGATACTCCATTGCTTGGTTACAAGAGAACACTCTTCGGTTACTTTTCAATTTGTTTAGACATCAAGCTTGGTCCTAGTTTACTATATATGGAGGCTCCTTTGGGGCAATTAATTAGGTAGGTCAAACTTATTCCACTTCAACATCCTGTTAATGTCATATAAATTATATTTTTACACATTATAAGCCTCTGAAAGCAGTATTATAATTACTGCTTTAATCAGTTGTATTTTAAATCATATAGTAGGAAAAAGGATTACAAATATATAATTATGCTATCTTTTTAATTTACCTATGTCCTTATTTTTACCAATATTCTTATTTCTTCATTTAAATTCAAGTTGATGTCTAGTGGGTTCCTTATGTTCAGACTGAATAACTTCCTTTAGTATTTCTTATAAGTCTGGATTCCTAGTGACTAACTTTTCTAGTTTTTTAGCCTTGGAGGTCTTAATTTCTCCTTCATTTTTCAGAGACAGTTTTGCTGATTATCAATATGTTTCATTAATAGCCTTTTATTTTCTTTTAGAACTTCGAATATGTCATCTCACTACCTTTGAATCTCCATGGTTTTTGATGAAAATCAACTACCAATCTTATTAAGAATCACTTGGTAAGACATAATTTTAATACTTCAGTTTTATAAGGCTGTTTTACCTTATTTCTATGAACATGTATAAACTATCTGATATAAAGTTTTGTGTTAGAAATCTTCATTTAAACTTCCTTTGGTATAGCTTTTATTTATAGCTTTTTTAGTTGCCTCCACTTATTGGCCACATTTTCTGGTTTCTATGTGTCTGTTTTTACTATTAATTATAAGGGAAATGAGAAAAGAAAAAAGTAAACTACATAATTTTTTTTAAGGAATAAAATGTAGTCTTTCAACTGATATTTAATAAACATTTAAAATATTCAGTAAATGAGTTAATTTCACAAATATTTGTTATCTACTATGTACTAAGGATTGCTATACACTCCTGGCATAAGGAAGTAGAATACATAAGTGCCTGCCTTCAAATAATTAACACTCTAGTATGAGATACTAATAAATGAGTAAATATGTAGTGATCCAAGAAGTGGTAAGTACTTGAGAGAAGGGAAAGTAGATAAGGAAGTTAGGGAATATTTGAAAGTTGGTGATATTAGAGAGTGCTAGGATGTTTAGTCTTTTTTTTTTAAACTTTTATTTAATGCATATAAATTTCCAAAGTACAGAATATTGATTACAATGGCTTCCCCCCCATACCGTCCCTCCCACCCACAACCCTCCCCTTTCCCACTCCCTCTCCCCTTCCATTCACATCAAGATTCATTTTCGATTATCTTAATATACAGAAGATCAGCTTAGTATACATTAAGTATGGATTTCAACAGTTTGCTCCCACACAGAAACATAAAGTGAAAAATAATAGATGATTTTTTAAATGATGATGATATCACATCAGACCTATTGTCATGTTTAATCCCAGTGAGAGTCAAGTTGGGAATTGATAATTTCTTTTTTTTTTTTTTTTTACAGAGGATCAGTTTAGTATGCATTAAGTAAGGATTTCAACAGTTTGCACCCCCATAGAAACACGAAGTGAAATATATTGTTTGAGTACTCGTTATAGCATTAAATCTCAATGTACAGCACATTAAGGATAGAGATCCTACATGAGGAGTAAGTGCACAGTGACTCCTGTTGTTGACTTAACAAATTGACACTCCTGTCTATGGCATCAGTAATCTCCCTATGCTCCAGTCATGAGTTTCCAAGGCTATGGAAGCCCTCTGAGTTCTCCGACTCTTATCTTGTTTAGACAAGGTCATAGTCAAAGTGGAAGTTCTCTCCTCCCTTCAGAGAAAGGTACCTCCTTTTTTGATGACCTGTTCTTTCCACTGGGATCTCACTCGCAGAGATCTTTTGCCAGAGTGTCTTGGCTTTCCATGCCTGAAATACTCTCATGAGCTTTTCAGCCAGCTCCGAATGCCTTTAGGGCTGATTCTAAGGCCAGAGTGCTATTTAGGACATCTGCCATTCTATGAGTCTGCTGAGTATCTCACTTCCCATGTTGGATCACTCTCCCCTTTATTTACTCGGATGTTTAGTTTTTAAATCATGCTCTGGATAGATGATGGTCAAATTTGAACACAGTACAAAAGCATATATCTAGGAGAGAATGATCCATTTAAGAGTAACAAGTGTAAACATTCTGTGTTGATACAATTTTTGGAATATTAGAACTAGTTAGTGTTCTAACTAACTAGTGTTAGTGTCTTGGCCTGCACTAAATTGAGTAAGAAGTTTGTGTGTATGTGTGAGGGGTGTCCTAGTAGATGATTTCAAAGAAATTGCCAGAATAGATAATTATTTCACATTTTTTTTTTTCACAAAAGGGAACATGAGTGCAATAGGAGGTAGTAGAGGAAGTTAACTTTTTAAGTTTTTATATAATAAATGATTGAAATTTGTGTTCTGGAGAGACTGCTATAGTGAACAGGGGAAATTAATTACATGGAGCAGATGAAAAATCTGTAGCAAGTGAGTATCTTGAATAAGCAAACAAAGATGGGATACAGTGTACAATGTGAGGACATAGTATTTAAGCAAAGATATTTTAAGACATCAACATGGGAAGTGGATACACAGCAGACTCATAGAATAGCAGATGTCCTAGACAGCACTCTGGCCTCAGAATCAGCCCTTAAGACATTTGGATCTGGCTGAAGAGCCCATGAGAATATTTTAGGCATGGAAAGCCAACACACTCTTGCAAAAAAAAAAAAAAAAAAAAAAACCTAAATGAAAGATCTCTGCGAGTGAGATCCCAGTAGAAAGAATGGGCCATCAAAGAAGGAGGTACCTTTCTCTGAAGGGAGGAGAGAATGTCCACTTTGACTATGGCATTGTCTAAATAAGATTGAAGTTGGTGAATTCAAAAGGCCTCCATAGTCTTGGCAACTCATGACCAGAGCCTAGGGTGATTACTGATGCCATAAATAAGAGTGTCCATTGTTAAATCAACAACAGGAGTCACTGTGCACTTACTCCCCATGTAGAATTTCTGTCCTTAATGTGTTGTACAATGTGAATTAATGCTATAGCTAGTACTCAAACAGTACTTTACACTTTGTGTTTCTGTGTGGGTGTAAGCTGTTGAAATCTTTACTTAGTATATACTAAATTGATCTTCTGTATATAAAGGGAATTGAAAATGAATCTTGATGTGAATGGAATGGCAGAGGGAGCAGGAGATGGGAGGGTTGTGTGTGGGAGGGAAGTTATGGAGGGGGGAATGCCACTGTAATCCAAAAGCTGTACTTTGGAAATTCATATTTATTAAATAAAAGTTTAAAAATATTTCTAAGAGTAGGTAGAACACAGAAGTCACATCCATTCATTATTTTTTAAATTTTTATTTATATGAGAGTGAGAACAACAGAATAAGAGTGAGAGTGTGAGAAAGATATATGTAGGGAGATATGTGGGTAGATAGAGACCTCCCATCCAGTGGTTCAGTTCTCAAATGCCCATAATGGAGAGGTCTGAGCCAAGCCAAAGCAGGAATCTGGGAATGCAATCCAGGACTCCCACGTGGGTGGCAGCAACTCAATTATCTGAGCCATCAACACTGTATTCCAGGATCTGTATTGGTAGGAAAGTGGAGTATACAGCAAAGCCAGGCATCAATATGGAACACAGGCATCTTAATCAGCATCTCAACCACTAGACCAAATGTCATCATGATCCATTAACTTTGAAATTTCTGCTAGTTCCTTGGAATTGTGGCATTGTAGACTGTGTCCTGAAAGATGAGTAGAAATTTATCACATGGAGGAACTTGTGGAAAACTGTGTGAAGAAGCAGCATCCCAGGCAGAAGATACAAATACATGAATGAGCTTTGTGTTTTGGAGGAAGATAATTGAAATGTTTAAAGCAGATTGTATAAAAAAGGGAAAGTGATAAGAAATATGCCTGTAAGAGTAGACAAGTCACTCCTACAGGGGTCTGGACATTTTAGGAATTTTAAAAGTACACCCTAATTATCTGTTGTCAAGATTCGTTATTGAAATAAAATGTTTCTGTTTGGCAGTGTTACATTCTTGAACTCAGCACATTTACCCCTGTGTCTATTATTGTTGTGTAATTTTTATAGCATAATAATTAAGAGTATGAGCCTTGAGATGTTATAAGTACAGGTTTGAGTCCAAGTTTCCATTTTAGAGAGCTGTGAGCCTAGGTTTCTTCATTTGTGAAAAAATATTATAACTCCAAAATGACCTATATCATAGACTTATGAAATGTCTGTGGGTTTATGCAGGTAAACATTCTGTGGTAGTGCCTGACCCATAGGAAGTGATAAATAAATTATCATTACTGTTATATTTATTTCAGTAGCAGTAAACACATCAGTTGCATACTTAGCATCAATACTGACTTTTCAAGGGCATTTGTTCAATGGAGGATTGTCATTTTGTTGAATAAAAAAGAAAATACTATAACCTAAAGCACAATAAACCAAGTTGCTGTTTTTCAATTTTGCAAAATCAATAGGATTCAATGTCTTATAGTATTTTCAATTTCCATTTGTTCACAAGTCATACACTCTCAAACTAATGTTTCCCACTAGAGTGGTAACTAGAAGAATAAAATTGAAGTATTAAGAAACAGGGGTGTGGGGACAGCATGTGGCATGTTCGGAAAATCTGCCCCCTATGATGCTAGCATCCCATAAGAGTGCCAGTTTGTGTCCTACCTACTCCACTTCCAAGCAAGCTCCATGCTAATGGCCTGGAAAAAGTAATGGAAGATGGCCCAAGTTCTTGGTTACCTGCCACCCACAGGGGTGACCTGGAAGAAGGTCCTGGCTCATAGCTTCAGGCTTCAGCCTAGACAAGTCCTGGCTGTTGTGGCCATCTGGGGAGTGAACCATCAGAAGATTCTTCTCTCTCACCCTTTCTCCCTCTCTGTCTATAACACTGACTTTCTAACAAATAAATACATATTTAAAAAAGAAACATGTAGAAAGGAGATCTTTGTTTTTCCAAAATTTCATTGTCATAATAATCATTGGAATGTTCTTCTAGATGTACATTTTGGGGGGCAAAATTGATATAGTCAGTTACACTCAACAGAAACATTAAAGATACCTGCTACACTAGTGAAAGCTGCTAACATTGTAAAACAAAGTGTTGGTTCTAGGATTTTTATTTTGATTATATATATATATATATATATAAATATATAACTATAATTAACCTATTAATCTAGGATACAGCTTTTACTTTGATATTACATCTTAATAGTGAATGACAGGAAAACAGTAAATTTGAAATCTTCAAAAAAGTGCTTTTTTCTTCTTTTTTTAAATTTTTGAGATAACATTTTAAATTTACATCATAATCAAAAGCTTAATGCTCCACTAAAGAGTTTAACAAGTAAAAAGTAAAAAAGACCATAGTTCAACTGGAATATACAGAAGGGGTATAAACAATAATCAAATGAAAAGATATCTATCTGACTTATATACATTAAATTTTTAAATAATCAGAGATAATTAAAACCATAGTAGTGTATCATTCTTATCCACTGGTTTGACAGAGATATAAAATAAAACTTGATACAACTATATTTGCAGCAATGCTATTACACATAGACATTTCTATATTTTTGTTTTTGATTTTTTACTTTTGATGAGAATTATGTTGTAGTAATTATGCATTTGCTGTTATCCTAAGAATTTAATGTATTAATAAATACATAAAAATAATTGTTTTTATTTTTAAGGATTTATTCATTACTTATTTGGAAGTCAGAATTACAAAGAGAGAGAGAGGTCTTCCATCCACTGGTTCACTCCTCAAAATGGCCGCAACGACTCAAGCTGAGTCAGGAACCAGAAGCTTCTTCCTGGTCTCTCACATGGATGCAGGGGCCCAAGCACTCAGGCCATCCTCAGTTGTTTTCCCAGGCGCATTAGCAGGGAGCTGGATTGGAAGTGGAGTAGCTGGAACTTGAACCAGCGCCAATATGGGATGCTATCACTGCAGCCGGGACTTTAACACACTGTGCCACTGCACTGGACCCTGCTTTTACTTTTTTAAAGATTTAATTTTTGTTTGTTTGAGAGACAGAGAGGGAGACAGGCACACAGAGACAAAGAGATATTTTATCTGTTGCTTCTCTTCACAAATGGGCCACAACAGCCAGGTCTGGGCCAGGCCTAAGCCAGGAGCCAGCAACTCCATTCTGGTTTATCACATATGTAGGAGTGGCAGGAGTACTCTGGCCATCTTCTGCTGCTTTTCCCAGCACATTAACTTCCTGCTAAAGAGCAGAAAAACCAGAACTAAAAATACACTCCAATATGGGGTCCTGGCATTGTACTCAGTGGCTTAACCCACTGCACCACAAGATGCCTCAAGTGCAAAAATGAGCAGTCTTCAAAAAGTTCATGGAACATGCATATTATGAAAAACCATGTGTGGATTTTACATTTCCCCTAAAATGATATTATCTTTTAATTTATTTTTCCATAAACTTTGTCCTCTCCTATCTTACTTTTTTCATCTTAAATATCCTTTATCTACTCATGTTAACTTTGAGTCTTTGAGTTATAATTGTCTTTAAATTTTTTTCTCAGTTTTCAGAAAGGAAAGTAAAGATTATTACTTGACATAGAAATTTAGCAAAATAGCTTTTTATTAAAAAGGATTAACTTTGTCAGTGAATTTATAGGCAATAAATTATTTTGAATCAATATAACAATATTCTTAACATTCCAAAAGCCTGTGCAACAGGAAAATATTCTTTCATGCATCTTCTGAACAAAAGATAATTATTATAATTTTAATTTTATTGATGGTATGGATCACTGTACTATGTTAATTTAGAGACAGTTTTATGTTTATGAAACAGAATGCTCAAAATGAGATACTCTATTCACTTATTATATTTTGGATGTGATGGTTAGATAGCTCATTTGATTACAGAATGGTGCTAATAATACTATGATGCTAATATAGCAACTCTTTGATCAATCCTAATAACTGATATCAAGATTATGCAAAATTTGATAGAAATCATCTTCTGGAAAATAAAAATACTGAATATTCATCTTTTACCTGCCAAAATCTCTACTGTTTCAAAAATTTATTTGAAAGGGAGAGTAAGAGAGAGAGAGAGTGAGCGAGCTCGATCTTCTGTCTGATTTTCACCTGCTGGTTTACTCCCCCAAATGTCTGCAACAAGCAGGGCTGAGCCAGGCAGGAGCTAAGAGCTTGAAACTTCACCCGGGGTCTTCCATTTGGTGACAGGGGCCCAAGTACTTAAGCCATCTCCACTGATTTCCCAGGCACAATAGCAGGGTCAGAAGCATGCCAGCCAGGACTTGAAGTGACTCTCTGAAATGGGATGTTGGTATGGCAGGTGGCAGCTTAAGTACTGTGCCATAAGGCTTGCCTCTCAAAAACTCTTTTTGATTATTCAAATATCATTGGCAATGGTTAGAAAAACTCATATATACTTTCTGTCCCTTGAAATGTGATCTAGTTAGACCAAAAGATGCATTTAGAACAGCTCTGTACATTTGTACCCATCTTTTCCTCTAATTTCTTATCAGTATATTCAACACTTATTTTGATATACAAAATTAAAATAGAAAGTGATGAATATCTGCTTCTTCATTGTCTTTCATTAGAACAATCTCCTCAGCTCCAAAGCAAGATATCTTCTTTATTTGATGAATGAGATTATCTTGGTTGATTGTGCAGAGCAAGAGCAAAACAAAGTTTAGTGCCTTGGGAGTATAATTGTTTAAGGCATGAGAGGAAGAGGATTCTATAAATGCGATGGAAAGACATCTGCAAGGTAGCAGAGGCTTAGAAATCTCTTGATTTTGTCACTAAGAATCAACAAAATTTTCCTGTAAATGGTCAGATAGTAAATATTTTGAAAATATTAGTTGATCCCTTTCCCAACTGTTCAACTATGCCACTGTAGCCTAAACACAGTCATACACAATGCAAAAAAATAATGTGCAGGGCGACAGCATTAAAATTATACATACAAAACAAGTGTAAGACTAAGTTTGGTCTCTGAGCTGTAGGTTATTGACCCCTGTCACTTTGGACCATCAGCATGGCCTGGTTTCTCAAGAATCATAAAAAAAGAAAAAATATGCATCACAAATCTCCCTGTGATTCATAACTGATTTTCAGTGAAATTATACAGCAAATGTTCCATAGTCCCTATAGGTATGTTACCAATTGTTTAGTGATAGAACTGCCCATTTTTATTTGGGAATGTGGTTGCCCAGAATAATTACTGTATGTTTCAGACTACTTTTCACTTGGCTGTAGACATATTAATAATCTCTCGCCAACAGGATAGGAGTATAAATCTCATGAGCAGCTTTCCGAACATGTTTACAAGTAGAGAGGATATACCTTTATTTGCTCTATGTTCTTCCTGCTGAGTGAAATGTGGATATAATGGCTAAACATTAATCTTGAATCATGAGATTAGATTCATGGTTTCATACAGACAGAATGAATGCTTAGCTCTAGATTACTTTTACATGACCCAGAGATAAACTTGTTTATGCCATTTTCTTTTTTTTTAATTTGCATTACTTAAAGCAGAACCTAAGACTGTATCAGGAACCATTTACTCTGTTACATTGTATCTTTCTTACAATACTTATAATATCATGAATTATGAAATAGAAGCTTGATCTAAGTTTATTCTGTGTAAAATAGTCATCCAGGAAGAGTAACAGGATAAGAAAATTATCGTCTATATTGATATGTATGTTGTTGCACAACAGCAGTTTAAAACCATTATAGTATTTCAAAATAAATAAGAGTAAATTTCAAATGTAGTACCACAAAAATATTGAATTGATGTATATACTAATTGTCTTGACATAATTTTATGTAACAGCCTTTCCATATTGTGTGTATATATATACATATATATGAAACATCACATTATATACTATATTTGTAGCAAAATTGTGTTTTGGCAATTAAAACTATTAATAATAAAACATTTAAATTGATCAGAAATAATGATTTAAGTATTTTTACATTCTACATAGTTTTATTCATATTTGTGTTTTATTACCTTTAATCACTTTAAGGAGCAGGTTAGGATTTGTGAGTTGTGAAATACATCTTAATTGTTATCTTTTAAAATAATGGAAAACTAACTCCTGACTAGTGTTTCCACTAGTCAGTTCCCAAGAATGGATTACTGGTATCCAGTAGGAAACGTCTGTACTTGAACATTTTTATAGTCACAATGATCCCTTCAACTACACGATCTCATCATTGTTACATCTTCTTATCCTTCCACTTTATAAGTTGAGCAGATATTTCAGTCTGTTGCGATTTAATTTCTAGTTTATCTGAATTTTATTACTTCTGATCTGGTAATATTTCACCAGAAATTATCCTTTCTCTACATAATGTCCATAAAACTAGTTGAAATATTCATTGAAAAAATTCATTGAAGCTTTGGTGTTTGTAATTATGTGCCAAATAGTTGGTTTACTTTATTGTTTAGTCTGTTTAAAAAAATAATCCAAGTAAATTACTGACATTGCTACTAATAAACACCATCACTATTGTATTCTGAGGTGTTGTGTATTACAACAATGATATTTCTGGCCAGGACACAGATAGAAGAGCTGCTAATATACCTACTGTTTGAGAGAGCATATGAAACTCCACAGTAT
The DNA here is from genome assembly GCF_964237555.1 of Oryctolagus cuniculus. Classification (NCBI taxonomy): domain Eukaryota; kingdom Metazoa; phylum Chordata; class Mammalia; order Lagomorpha; family Leporidae; genus Oryctolagus; species Oryctolagus cuniculus. The sequence continues at coordinate 125,143,822 of NC_091453.1, forward strand.
TTCTATGTAAAAGTTTTGTTTGACTAGTTCAGGCAATGATAGAAATGGACCTCAAATCTCAACTCCAAATAAAAATGGGAAAATTCAATTCAATTTTCTGCTGTTCTCAGTGTAGGGTATCTGATACATATAATAAACTATAATAAATTTCCTAGGGAGAAAATGGCTCTTTAAACTACTATTTTTGTTTTAGCTCACCAAAAGTCTTTAACTTTTACTGAGTTCCTTCACACTAGGATCAAATCCAAAATAAAAATCCTAGTGTCTTAGGTGACTTTGAAGGCAAAATGGAAGTTCAGTTTCTAAAAATAATTCACAAAAATGCCAGAGTATAGAATCAGTATTTAAATGGAACTCAATGATATCCCTGTCCCACTTTTAGGAATATGAGGCATAAGTTACCAATTTTTCTTTCAAGTTACTGGATCACTAGTTTTGTTCTATAACTACTTGAAGACAATTCCCTAAAAAAAGTCAATTTCTTGAGCCAGGCATTATTCAGACCATCATACCAATTAAATTTTTAGAGAAATTCTTATCTGAGTCAGGAAATTATTTCAAACTCCCACCTGGAGAGCAGAATGGATGTATTTTAGATTTCAATGATATTATCATTTTCCCAGGTGAGATTAACAATTTCATTTAAGTTTTATAGATATTAAGTATTAAAGTAAATCAATTTTTTATTTAATATAAATTTACAAAGTACAACTTTTGAATTGTTGCTGCTTTTTCCCCCATAACTTCCCTCCCACCTGCAATCATCCCATTGCCCACTCCCTTTCCTATCCCACTCTTCATCAAGATTCATTTTCAATTATCTTTACATACAGAAGATCAACTTAGTATATACTAAGCAAAGATTTCAACAGACTGCACCCACACAGCTGCACAAAATATAAAGTACTGTTCTAGTAGTAGTATTACTGTTAATTCTTGTAGTACAATACATTAAGGACAGAGGTCCTACATGGGGAGTAGGTGCACAGTGACTCCCGTTGTTGATTTAACAATTGACACTCTTATTTATGACGTCAGTAATCATCTGAGGCTCTTGTCATGAGCTGCCAAGGCTATGGAAGCCTCTTGAGTTCACCAACTCCAATCTTATTTAGACAATGCCATATCAAAGTGGGAGTTCTCTCCTCCCTTCAGAGAAAGGTACCTCCTTCTCTGTTGGCCCGATCTTTCCATTTGATCTCATTCACCGAGATCTTTCATTCATGTCATTTTTGCCATAATGTCTTGGCTTTCCATACCTGCAAAACTCTCATAGCCCTTTAGCCAGATCTGAATGCCTTAAGGGCTGATTCTCAGGCCAGAGTGCTGTTTAGGACATCTGCCATTCTATGAGTCTGCTGTGTATCCTGCTTCCCCTGTAGGATCATTCTCTCCTTTTTAATTCTATCCTTCATTATTTAAAGACACTGGTCTTATGAAAGTAAAGCAATAATTTTTAATGCTTATGACATCAAGGCTTCCCTCATGACGTAGAAAAAATGCCATAAATACGTGCATATATCAACTGTCTTCTTTTACTTCTATGTTTTTCCTTTGAGAATTTAATAGTATCTCCAGGAATATTTAGAACACTGAATTGTTGTTTAAAATATTGTTATAAAACAGACTTTTGTTGTTAGAATTGTATTCTTAATTATCTATTGGTTATCACATATAATCTTTATCAGGATTTCATATATTTGAAAATGATGGGTGAAATCACTGAAAATATTTGGGAAGATTGTTGGATATCCTGAAAGAACACAAACAATATCATGGAGGCACTGCTAATAAGCCAAAAGAATAAGTATAAAAATATCACACAAATTTCTGATTAAGAGTCTGATACTGATCTAAAAATTTCTCCTTCTCTCTCTATTTCAACGTGGGATATTGGCACTACCTACTTTTGACTAAGCATGAAAGGTAAGAGTAGAGGTTAAGAAATTCAAGATATCTAGATGACCTCAAGAAGACCTCAGGGTATTGTTTATCTCAAAAGTATATATCAGAGCTTCTTTGTCTGTGCATACCCTATTCTCTGAAACAAATGACATTGATTGTGTTGTACATTTCATTTTCAATTAATTTGTTTATAGAGTTGTGTATATATGGCATCTGATAGGATTTCAGGTTCATTTTAAAAAATATATACAAATAATGACTGCATCTAACTGTCTATTAAAAAGCCTACTCTTTCTCCAGTGAATTACCTTGACAACGTCGTAACTCCAAATATCTATGACTGGTCTAGTTCAGAAATCTTTACTCCATCTCATTGTTTTATTGTCCTCTAAATATACCAGTACCAGATTGTCTCATTTATTCTAACTTTGTAGTAAGTCTTGGGGTGATATAAATATTCTCTTTTCTTCCAAAAATCTGTGGTGATTTTCAATGCGTTTTAATATAGATTTTAGAATATTTTCAGTTCCTATAAAATTCTATGTTTTCCTTTGGAGTGGGGTTTTTGTGAATTTGGGAGGAATTAGGTGCTTATTATTTTGAGCTCTCCAATATATACACATATTGTAACTTTCTGTTTAATTCTTCTCTAATTTCTCAGCAATATTTTGTAGTTTTCATGGTAAAGATTTTACATCTCTTTTATTAAATTAAACAGATTTTATTTATTCCAAAGTTACAGTTCCAAGAAGAAAATCATACTTCCCTCACTCCCCTGCTCCCTCCCAAACCTCCTCCTTCCCTCCCCTCTCTTCATCAGTTTTTACAAGGACATAATTTAAATCTATTCTCTATTCACAGTCTTAATCCACTACTATTCAACAAGTAAAAATGTGAAGACCACAGTTTCACAAGAGTATAAATATGAGCTAAATATAACAATCATATCCCAAAGTGACCATTTCATTCCTATACATTTTTTGTATTCTATACTAGCTGCCACATATCTGAGAAAACATGATATTTTTCTTTTTGAGACTGGCTTATTTCACTAAGCATAGTGGTTTCCAGTTGAATCCATTTTGTTGCAAAAGACAGGATTTCATTCTTTATTATGGTTGAATTGTATTCCATAGTGGACACTCCCACAGCCAGGGGCTGGAGGAAACATTAGCTTCTGTGAGTGAGGTAAATTTATCTGAAATGTCTTATGTTTTTGATGCTATTGAAAATGAAATATTTTTAAGATTTCATTTTCCATTATAATTTGCTATTTTGAAGAAAACACTATAGCTTTTATATATTGATAATTCGTATTGATTGTTGCTAAACTCAATTGCTTTTGTAAATTTTAATATAAACATGCTGTACTGAAATAGTAATTTTTTGTTCCTTTGTAATAATAATAACTAAACTCTTTTTCTTGCCATATCACCCATTCAAGTATCTCTGATACAATGCTAAGGAGAAGGAATGAAATAGATATCTTTGCTTTGGTATTCATCTTTAGGTGATAGGGATAAAATAGCCACCATTTATCATATTACCTATAGATTTGTGTGGGTTTAGGGTTTGGGTTTTTTTTTTAAAGCAACAGAAATAACTACTTTATTCTTTGTGTGCCAAATTGTCTTTGGTGTAACTATCCACCAATGTTGTTTTTTGTTTGCTTGCCTTTTAAAAATATTTTATTTATTTGAAAGGCAGAGTAACAGAGAGTGAGAGACAGAGAGAAATAGATCTTTCATGCATTGGTTCTCTCCCCAGTGACTGACAGTCAGGGCTGAGATAGGCTGAAGCCAGGAGCCAGGAACACCATCCTGGTCTCCCTTGGGCTGTCTCCATTGCTTTCCCAGGAACCTAAGCAGGGAGCTGGATCAGAAGCAGAGCAACTAGGATTTGAACCAGTATTTGATATGGGCTGCTGACTTTGCAGGTGGTGGCTTAACCAGGTATGCCACAATATCATACTGTCATTCATGCTGCTATAGTGTAAAAACAGCCATAGCCAATTTGCATATAAATGTGTATGGCCATATTCCAAGAAAAACAATTTTTTTGCAAAAACAAATGTTGATATTGATATTGGATTTGGCCTACTGCCACAGTGTTTGGAAATCTGCTTTATAATAATTATTTGAGAAAGTTTTACATTTTATTCATTGTAGCCCTATTAATTTTTACTATCAATAGGAACTCTTTTGTTCCTGAGATTTCATGTGATATTTGTACAATTGGGTAGGAAGTATTATATTTTTGCCTTATTGTTGATGGTCTTAACTCCTATATTTGTTTAATTACATGATTAAGATGATGACTGTTAGCTTTCTGTACTGTACAGTTACTTTCAAGTATTTTGTGGATAGATACCTATAAAGTGTATAAATCTCTCCTTATTAAATTTTTACTTAATATTTTTAGCATCTATCGCTAGTCATTGCCTGGATTACTGTTTTGCTAGATGGTAGTTTTCTAGTCCTTCTAAGTTTTGTAGTTGAGATTACCCAAGTGATGGTCCTCTAGATTTCTTTTAATTTTTTATTTAGTAAATATAAATTTCCAAAGTACAGTTAATGGATTACGATGACTTCCCCCCTATAATTTCCCTCCCACTCACACCCCTCCCATCTCCCGCTCCCTCTCCCATTCCATTCACATCAAGATTCATTTTCAATTATCTTTACACACAGAAGATAGATTTAGTATATATTAAGCAAAGATTTCATCAGTTTGCACCCACACAGAAACACAAAGTGTAAAATACTGTTTCAGCACTAGTTATAGCATTACTTCACATTGGACAACACACTAAGGACAGATCCCACATGAGAAGTAAGTACACAGTGACTCCTGTTGTTGACTTAACAATTTGACACTCTTGTTTATGGCATCAGTAATCTCCTTAGGCTCTAGTCATGAGTTGCCAAGGCTATGGAAGCCTTTTGAGTTTGCCGACTTCGATCTTATTCCGACAGGGTGATAGTCAAAGTGGAAGTTCTCTCCTCCCTTCAGAGAAAGGTACCTCCATCTTTGATGGCCCCATTCTTTCCACTGGGATCTCACTCACAAAGTTCTTCCACTTAGGTCTTCCTTTTTTTTCCCCCCAGGGTGTCTTGGCTTTCCATGCCTACAATACTCTCATGGGCTCTTCAGCCAGATCCGAATGCCTTAAGGGCTGATTCTGAGGCCAGAGTGCTATTTAGGACATCTGCCATTCTATGAGTCTGCTGTGTATCCCGCTTCCAATGATGGATTGTTCTCTCCCTTTTTGATTCTATCAACTAGTATTAGCAGACACTAGACTTGTTTGTGTGATCCCTTTGACTCTTAGACCTATCAGTGTGATCAATTGTGAACTGAAATTGATCACTTGGACTAGTGAGATGGCATTAGTACATGCCACCTTGATGGGATTGTATTGTGATCCCCGGGCACATTTCTAACTCCACCATTTGGGGCAAGTCCGATTGAGCATGTCCCAAATTGTACATCTCCTCCCTCTCTTATTCCCACTCTTATATTTAACAGGGATCATTTTTCAGTTAAAATTTAAACACCTAAGAATAATTGTGTGTTAATCACAGCGTTCAACCAATAGTACTAGAACAAAACAAAGAGAAAATACTAAAATGGATAAAGTATTACACTGTACATCAGCAGTCAAGACAAGTCACTGTTTCTCATAGTGTCCATTTCACTTCAACAGGTTTCCCCTTTGGTGTTCAGTTAGTTGTCACCATTCAGGGAGAACATATGATATTTGTCCCTTTGGGACTGGCTTAATTCACTCAGCATAATGTCCTCTAGATTTCTTATCATAGCACTTTCCTTGCTTGCTCAGGAAATGCCTTCCCTCCATTCTTCATAAAGTGCTAATCATTCTCCTAAAATTCTTTCAAAAGCATTCCTTGAATCATCTTCAAACCTTCATTTGTTTTACATAATCTCAACACAAATTATAATAACAGTGAGCTTAATTTTGTGCATTTCTCTCAGAATACTACATATATCATGAGGTTGGTGGCTGGATTGATTGTTTTTACTTCTGATTTTAGCAACTAGCATAGTACAGAAATGCATAGTAGGCTCCTGATAAATATCTATTAAATTAAGATAAAGTGTGATTTGAAGAAAATAATTTCAGTTGAATGGTTTCCATGATTTTCAAATTTATTTAAATAATTTTTATTATGTTACCATTTATTCTTGATACCTCCTTTTTTGTTTCTTCAACTAGTAGAAAAAAATTCAGATAAATATTATTTTACACAGGTATCATTTCTTGTAACAATTACTACGATTTTAAATTTAGAAATTCTTTTTTTTTTAATTTTTTGACAGGCAGAGTGGACAGTGAGAGAGAGACACAGAGAGAAAGGTCTTCCTTTGCCATTGGTTCACCCTCCAATGGCCGCCGCAGCCGGCGCACTGCGGCCAGCGCACCACGCTGATCCGATGGCAGGAGCCAGGAGCCAGGTGCTTTTCCTGGTCTCCCATTGGGTGCAGGGCCCAAGCACCTGGGCCATCCTCCACTGCACTCCCTGGCCACAGCAGAGAGCTGGCCTGGAAGAGGGGCAACCAGGACAGAATCTGGCGCCCCGACCGGGACTAGAACCCGGTGTGCCGGCGCTGCTAGGCGGAGGATTAGCCTAGTGAGCCGCGGCACCGGCCTAAATTTAGAAATTCTAAGATTAAAGCAATTTTAAAAGAATCCATCTGGCCTATGTTAGATCATATTAAAGATCTCTAAGTGATTTTATTTTACTTGACAGTGTTAGTTTTATATGGTTGCCATAAAAATTACAAGAAACTGGTAGAATAATGAGAATTTTTTTCTTATAGTTCTGGAGATAATGAAGTCCTAAAATCAAGATGTTGGCGGATTTAGTATCTTCTGAAATCTCTCTCCTTACCTTGCCTTTTCACTGTGTCCTTATATGGCAATTTCTTTGTGTTTGTGCCTCAATACTGTCTTCCTTTTCTTTTAAGCGTATCAGGTATATGAGATTAGGGCCCCATCCTTATGACCTCATTTAACTTTGGTTACTTCTTGAAAAGTTATATCTATAAATACAGTGACATTGTGGCTTAGAGCTCCAAATTGAGATTTTGGCAAGCACAAGTCAGTTCATTACAGTTACTGCCTTTGTTTTACTTGGTTTTATACCATGCCTATGTTGAATATTATATATCACAATATTTGATCAGATGGACAAAAAATAAGCTACATATGATTTCTATGGAGATAAATGATACCTAACATTTGTTTTCAGTATTTTGCGATTGGTTTACTGTGTAATGAAAAGGGGGCAAATGATAAAAATGCACAGATAATATTAGCTAGTATTATGATTTTACTTAAACATTCTGGGCTATTTTTAAAATTACTATTTCCTAAATCATTTCTTCAACTCCATTAGAATGATATTTCTGGAGAAAACATAGAAACTCTGAATACTTCCAAGATATTTTAAGTGATTGGTAATATTTGTAGGATTTCCATTTGGGATGATTTCAAGATATACTACGAAGTATAATAATCAAAACAACATAGTGTTGGCAAAAAGAAGACACACAGACCAATAAGCCAGAACAGTAATCCTAGAAATAAATCCATGCATTTACAATGAATTAGTCTTTCACAAATCTACCAAAAACCCACAATAGAAAAAGGACAATGTGTTTAATAAATGGTGCTGGAAAACTGTGTGTCCACATGCAGAAGATTGAGATTGATTGCTATCACACATCATATCCAAAAATAAATTCAAAATGTGTCAAAGACCCAAGTGTACAACCTGAAACTGTGAATCTGCAACAAGAAAACATAAGGGGAAAGCTCCTTCACATTACTCTTTGCAGCAGTATTTTGGATGCACACTTCAAAGCACAGGCACTAAAAGCAAATATAGACACATGTGATTTCATTAAACTGAAAAAGCATCCTTAGATCAAAGGAAACAATCAGAATGAAGAGACAACATTTGGAGTGAGAACATATTTTCAAATGAAGCATCTAACAAGTAGTGGATATCCAAAGTAAGGAACTGAAACAAATCAATAGTGAGAAAATAAATAACCCAATCAAAAATTGCCACAAGCCCTAAATGGATATTTCACAAAAGAAGACACAGAAATGAACAGGTACATGAGAAAATGCCAAAAACCATTAATCATTAGGGAAATGCAAATTAAAACCACAATGAGCTATCACATTACACCTGTTTGAATAGCTATTATCAAAATGACTAAAGCTAATAAATGTTGATGATGAAGTGGGGAAAGGGAACTCTTGTATATTGTTGGTGAGAAGCTAAACTGGGTATAGTCATTATGGAAAACAGTATAAATAGTATATAAAAATTGAACTACAATATCCATCAATTTCAATTGTGTGTAAATATTCAAAGGAGATGAACTAAGTATATTGAAGACATATATGTGTCCCCATGTTCATTATAGTATTAATAATAACCAAATTATGGAATCAAGCTAAGTGTCCCTTGATGGATGGATAAAGAATATGTGAACATCCACATATACTTTGGAATAGTACTGAAACTTAAAAAAGAAGAAACTGTTATCATTTCTGATATTATGGATGAACCTAGAGGATGCCATGCTAAGTGAGTTAAGCCAAGCATTTAAAAGACATATTACAGAATCTCAGCCCTTAAGGCATGCGGATCCGGCTGAAATGCCCATGAGAGTATTTCAGGCATGGAAAGCCAAGACACTCAGGGGGGAAAAAAAAAAAAAACTAAATGAAAGATCTCCACGAGTGAGATCCCAGTGGAAAGAACGGGTCATCGAAGAAGGAGGTACCTTTCTCTGAAGGGAGGAGAGAACTTCCACTTTGACCATGGCCTTGTCTAAATATGATCAGAGTCAGTGAACTCAGGGGGCTTCCATAGCCTTGGCAGCTCATGACAAGAGCCTAGGGTGATTACTGATGCCATAAACAAGAGTGTCAATATGTTAAGTCAACAACAGGAATCACTGTACACTTACTCCTCATGTAGGATCTTTGTCCTTAGTGTATTTTTCACTTTATGTTTCTGTGTGGGAGCAAACTGTTGAAATCTTTACTTAATGTATGCTCAACTGATCTTCTGTATATAAAGAGAATCGAAAATGAATCTTGATGTGAATGGAAGGGGAGAGGGAGTGGATAAGGGGAGGGTTGCGGGTTGGAGGGATGTTATGGGGGGGAAGCCATTGTAATCCATATTCTGTACTTTGGAAATTTATATTCATTAAATAAAAGTTAAAAAAGACAAATATTACAGAATCTCACAAGTTGAATGTAAAATGTTGAGCCAATTGCATCAGAACACAGAGTACTATTTTTCAGGTACTAGGAGTGGGGGGAATAGGGAGATTTGATTAAGGAGAAACAAAGTTTTGATTTACAGAATATATAAGTTCTGTACTTGAAAACTGTTCAGAGAGTAAATCATAATGTTCTCCCTACAAAAAATATAAATATGTGACATTTTTGGATATATTATCTTGATTTAATGACTTCACAATATATACACGTCAAACATTATCTATCACAACTATATAGTTTTCGTCTGTCACATACATATAAATAAAACTAGAGGAAAACAATAGAAAATATTCTAAACTTGTAGTGATTACAACATTTTCAAAATTTTAAAAGCATACTAAATTATGTCATTTAAAAGGTTGAATTTTTGTGGTCTGTGATTTATCAATAAATATGTTTTAAGGTAATCCTTAATACATTTGTTTTAAATGATTTTCTTAAGATTTACTTATTTATTTGAAAGTTAGAGTGGCACACAGAATGAGAGGCCTGGTATCAGCACTGTAGCATAGTGGGTAAAGTCCCCGCCTGCAATGTCAGCATCCCATATGGGCACTGGTTTGAAACCTGGCTACTCCACTTCTGATGCAGCTCTCTGCCTTAGCCTGGGAAAGCATTAGGAGATGGCCCAAGTCCTTGGGCCCCTGTACCAGTGTGGGAGACATGGACCAAGCTCCTGGCTTCCGTCTTTGGAATGGCGCAACTCTGGCTGTTGCGGCCAACTGGGGAGTGAACCAGCGGATCGAAGACTCTCTCTCTCTCTCTGCCTCTCCTCTGTGTAACTCGACTTTCAAAAAAATAAAATAAAACAAGAATGAGAGGCTTTCCATCCACCAGTTCACTCCCAAAATGACTATAATGCCCAGGTTTGTGCCAGGCTGAAGCTAGGAACCATTCAGGTTTCCCATGTGACAATAGAGGTCCAAGCACCTGGGCCATCTGCTGCTGCTGTTCCCAGGTGCATTAGCAAGGAGCTGGATTGGAAGAGGGGCAGCAGGGAGTTGAACAGCCCAGTGTTCCAACATGGGATGCTGGCACCTCACATGATGCCTTAACCCACTGCACCAAAATGCATGCCACCACCATCAATAGTTTTCAACTAGCAAGATCTTTATTATATTGTATTCAGAGTAGAGTTATTTCTCATTTTGTAGAACTGTTATATGCTTTTGCATCTTAGACATATTATTTATTTTATATCGATTACTCACAACAGTGTAATTCAATGAAGTTTTTTTTTTAATTTTCATTTTCTCTTAAAAGGAAACTTAAAATGCTGATCAGTAATCATGTACAAATTTGAAGCATTAGCCCTAAGGAATTGAAAATCTGGAAGTAAAGAAAGGTACCATATAAAGTATTCTGCAAATTCTTGAATCTAAGAAACTAAGAATCTTCACAACTCACATTTCTTTAAGTTTCTTAGTTTTCTTGTCTCTAAGGATGTGGACCAAATCCCTTAAGTTCAATCATGACAGCTAAAATCCTTTTTCTCCTAGTAATGCTATGTCAGAAAATGCCTTATGAAATTTTTTTTTCTTATGATGACAAGCATTGTTTCAAATACTATCCTTAAATCTGCAGGGGATTTTAAATGACTTACTGTTGCTCACTGCTCATGTTTATAATTTTGTATATGGGTTTTGATTCACCTTTTTCTAGGACAAAATAATGCTCTTAACTCATGGTGAAATGTAAACACTAAAATTGAGAGAACAATGAATTTTGAGTTTTATAGAATTTCTCTCATTACTTCAATTGCTTTGTCCTAGTCATGTAAAATACATTCTGAAAGAATCATAGCACCTTAATATTAAATTGTGATCAAAACTTTTAGTTGTGGAAGATACAAGATGGATGAATAGAGAGGTCATGCACTCACCTCTGCTGGAGAAGAACCAGAGCAGTAAAGGAATGACCACATTTCCAGGAGACAGAGGGAAAACTCTATGAAAGAAGACATGGGAACTCTAAACGGCACACATTCAGAACGCCAGAAAGCACGCTGCAGTTTCTACTCCAGCTTCCTGGCTGGGGAGGTAGGAAGGACTCCATTTTGCTGGTAAAGGTAAGCAGGAAGCTCTGACCTCCACCATCACTGCAAACCAGCTGCCCTAACTATGGGAGAATTCCACAGCTTTCACTAGCTTCAAATCCAATCTGTAAAGCTAAATAGGTGAGCAAGTTCTTTGATGGAAACAAAGGAGCCCACATTGCCTCCCTCCACTCCCAAATCCCCAGACCCAAGCTGCTATGGTACAATGGCTACTAAATTCCATTCTGTTTCAGGGGACAGCAGGCAGGTCCATTGCTATGAGAAGACCCCAGAGCCAGAATCAGGGCACTTCAAAGGGAAAGAAGCAGCTCTGGGTACATCCCACAGCTGTGAGATTGCAGGACACGAGCCCAGGAGCCATGCTTGCTTATTCTGCATGATCCAGGAAGTTTCCCTCTGCTGTCTGGGATTTGGCGCCAGCAATAGCACATACACAGCCCAGAAGATAAGACCTGAGGGACTCCTCTTTTTGCTTCTCAGCACAGAGTGCTGGATGTCCAGGGCAAAAACCCTAGGTTCACTCTTGCATGCTTTGTAGGCGCTAGAGGTGATGCCTTTTGTGTCTGGCAACTCTAGAACTATGGCCATTGGTGCTGCAATCCATGGCATAGTTTACACTCACCACAAAGACCTGGAGACACTGTCTACATTCCTCTACCTCAGGCTGATGGCTAGCCATCCTCAATCCCCAACACAACCTGCACTTGCCTTGTGACAACTAAGGACCTCACTGCATCCTGCAGTGAGTATTGTATTATAGAGATACCTGAAGGAGAAGAAAAAGAAAAAGACATTGAGAGCAATTAAATAAAATAATAATTGAAAACTTCTCAAGACTTAAAACGGATATGGATATCCAGATATAGGAAACTTGAATGACCCAACCAGGTTCAACCAAAAAAAATGCCTTCTTCAAGTCATTTTAGTTAAATTGTCAAAAGGTAAGGACAAGGAGAGAATCCTAAAGACAGAGGAAAAAAGCATCAAGTTGCATATAAAGGGAAACCCTTTAGATTAATAGCACACATCTTAGCAGAATCCCCTTAGGCTAGAAGAATTTGGGAAAATAGATTAAAGTTCTTGAAAGAAAGAACTTCCAACAAATTATTTTAGAAGAGATGGATATAGGTGAAAACAGAGAATTCATCACTACCAGACCAGTCCCTACAAGAAATCTTAAAGGGATTCCTACATTAGAAGCAAAAGGACTGTAGCAACCATCATGAAAACTTGCACAACAGTACAAAATTCACTAACAGAGTTAGATACACAAGAAAGAAAAGGAAGAGTCCAAACTAATCAGTACAGAAAGCTACGAAACTACAAGCAAAATTGGTAAGAAAAGCAGAAAGAAGCAAGGAATATATAGAACAATCAGTAAGCAATAATTGAAGTGAGAGGAGTTAGTTCTTATCTATCCATATTAACATTGAATGTAAGTGAATTAAATTCCTAAAAGATATAGGTTAGACTAATGTATAAGAAAGCAAGACCCAACTATATCTTGCCTACAAGTAATTCATTTCACAGATAATGATGCACATAGAGTAAATATTAAGGGTTAGAAAAAATATTCTGGGCAAATGGAAACCAAAGATGAGCAGGAGTAGCAATCCTCATATCAGATAAAATAGACTTTAAATTAAAAAAAAAACTGTAAAATGACAAAAATGAACATTATGCACCAGCAGATGAATGGGTAAAGAAACTGTGGCATATATGCACAATGAAATATTATTCAATCATAAAAAGAATGAATTTGTATCATTTGTAGCAAAATGAATGTAACTAGAAGACATTGAGTAAAATAAGTCAGACACAGAAAGACAAATACCACTCAAATGTTTGCCCTCAACTGTGGGAGCTATAATAATTTTAAAAAAATCCTCAATTTGAACAGAAGTGTTGATTTACTAGAGGGAGGAGGGTGAGAGGTATAGAGTTTGAATTAAAAAAAATAGAGTAATCTGGGCATGATTCATTAATTGTGACCAATACAGCAAAGTAAACTGCTAAAAATAGGGGAGCTGAAGTGAGGGGTATATGGGAACTCTTTTTGTTACTACCTCACTGTGTGTGTGTGTGTGTGTGTGTGTACTAATGAAATTAGATCCAGGCCTCTTACTATTTACCAAAAAATCAATCCAAGCTGAATCAAAAACCTAAATATGAGATATAAAATTGAAATTGCTACAAGAAAAAAATAGAAATATGTTGACATTGGTGTAGATAATGAGTATTTGGATAAGACCCCCAAGATGCAGGCAGCAAAAGCAAAACTAAAAAATATGATGTCAAACGCAAAAGCTTCTGCACAGCAAAGGAAACAATAGAGTGAACAGACGTCCAACAGATTGGGGGGAAATATTTGCAATGTTATCTGATAAATGATTAATATCCAGAATATATTAGAAGTTCAAAAACTCAAACACAATTAAAAAAATCAACCAATCCAGTTAAGAAATGGTCAAGGGACCAGAATAATTATCAAAAGAAGAAACAAAATGGCCAACAAATATGTGAAAAACTGTTCAATATCACTGGCCATCAGGGAAATGCAAATAATAACTACCTCACCCCGTCAGAATGGCCGCTATCCAGAAGACAGAAGACAACAAATGCTGCAGAGGCTGTGGAGAAAGGGTAAAACTTATATAATGTTAATGGGAATTTAAATTACTGTAGCTACTGTGGAAACAGTTCGGATATTTCTTTAAAAAACTAGAAATAGACTTGCCATATGATCCAGCAATCCAACTACTGGGTCTGTACATAAAAGTCTTAAAAACAGTGTATCAAAGAGATAACTGCACCACCATGTTTATAGCAACACTGTTCACATTAGTGGAACTATGGAATCAACTAAGGTGTTGATCACCAGATGAATGGATAAAGAAATTCCACTGGTGGGGCTGGCACTGTGGCACAGTGAGTTAACTCCCTGGCCTGAAGGACTGGCAGCCCATATGGGCGCTGGTTCGAGACCTGACTGCTCCACTTCCAATCTAGCTCTCTGCTGTGGCCTGGGAAAGCAGTGGAAGATGGTCCAAGTCCTTGGGACCCTGCACCCACATGGGAGACCCGGAAGAGGCTCCTAGCTTCGAATCGGCACAGCTCTGGCTGTTGCAGCCAATTGGGGAGTGAACCAGTGGATGGAAGACCTCTCTCTCTCTGCCTCTCCTCTCTCCGTGTAACTTTGACTTTCAAATAAATAAATAAATCTTAAAAAGAAATTCCACTGGTATATATGCATAGTTGGATACTTATTTAGACATAAAAAAGATGAAATTTTGTCATTTGCAGTAAAATGGATGGAACTGGAAGACGTCAGATTAAGTGAAATAAGCTGATAACAGAGAGAAACACAGCATGTTCTACCTTATGTAAGTGGGAACAAAACACAGCAAACCTCAATTTGAACGCAGAATTAATAGAGAGTAGGAGGGATAGAGAGGTTTTGGATAAAAAATTAGAGGAAGCTGGAAGTGATCACTTGATTGTGAGAAATATTAGTATATTATACTATATGAAATGTTTGCAAAAATTAAAATTAAAAAATACAGTATACATACACAATAGTATTCGGCCATAAACAAGAATGAAATATTTTGCTTTCATCAAAATGAATGGAACTTGAGAATATTGTGTTAAATGAGATAAGCCAGACAGAAAGAAACAATTACAACATGTTCTCTTTTATATGTAGAAGCTAAGAAAACAAACAAAAAACCAAACGCAACTCAGTCCCAACACAGAATAGTGATTACTAGCGGCTGAGAGGCTTTGTGGGAGATAGAGTCTGCATAATAGGTAACAAATGAGAGCTATACTGAAAGAATAAGTTCTTAGTGTTACACAGCATAGAGGGAAGACTTGTAGTTCCTAATGACCTGGTATAAAATATATGAACAAATAGAAGAAAGCAGCCCAAACCTGCAATCATAAAGACTTGTCAGAGAAGGGGAATTGTTGATTAGCTTGTTTTCATCAGTCTACATGTTAGGAAACTGGCGCAGTTGTAGCCAGGTGGCCGCATGGCCCAGCTACCTGAGCCAGGCTCCACCCCCATCCTAATGGGATTCGCTGCTCCTGCTTCCCTGCCCACCCTCAGGCAAAGTTTTAAAAGGGCCTGTTCCTGAACACGTGTTCTCTTGCCCCTTCTCTCCTTCTCTCTTTCGGTTCCTCTAGCCTCCTCCTCTGGGCTCTTGGCTTTTGGCCCTTCTCTCCTGCACTCTCTTGTCTCCTCTCCTCCTCTCTGTCTCTCTCTCTCTTATAGTCTCCTCTCTTTTTCCTTCGCCGCCCCTTCACTCCAGTCTGTAGGGTGTTCCCCAATAAACCCTTTTCCTTACTCCGGTGTCCGGTGTGCTTTGCGATGGCTAACATTAAGATATAACACTACGTTGTTATACATCTATTAAAATAACACAATTTAGCCCATAAATATGGGCAAATATTACTAATAAAATGTGGAAAAGCAATATCTGGCTAAAAATAGAACCAAAAGTTACCTTTACTTGTAAAATAATCTTTGAAAACAAGTTTTAGATAAAACCAATGGCAATCGATATTCAACAACTGTCAAATTCTCTAAATGTCTACAGTTACAGTAAAACTGCCATTCTGGAATTTATAGCTCTGCCTTTCTGTTGAGCAGAGCTGTAAGTGCAGCTCATGTCTACTGTCCATCAAATCCAATTGGTTAAAGATTCTACTTAAAATGTTTAACAAATTTACTCAGTAACCTATTATTTTTCCAAAATATCTATTTCCCCATCTTGCTTCATATAAATAGAACCAGTGATTTCCCATCTGAGAAATGCTTGCTTATTTGGAATGACCTTTCTTTACATACTTGAACTGTGTTCTATTCCTCTTTGTTTCTCTGTGAATGATACATAAGCTTGGGAAAATGTTGCTTTTCTGTTAGCATAAAATGCGGATTCTCTGAGTTCTTAGAGGTTAGTTACAATTCGTCCTGCAGTCTGGCAGCATGCCTAAGGGGCTGAGGGCCCAAGGCTGCCTTTGAAAGAAACGACCTAGAAAAACCAAGGGAGTGGAGAATCTATAATTTAAAAGGGGTTCCAGTTTGATCTGTTACGGTGGCCTACTGTGTCTACATGTGGTCACAGTGTCCACTGAAAAGCTGATTAACCTGAAAGTCATCAGTTCTGGCCTGGTCAATCACATTAGTAATGAAATATATCACATTCAGTCACTCTTAAAATGCATCTAATTCAGGCCCCCCTACAAGCTAACAGGAGGAAAGTGGTGTTTTGAAAAGAATGCCTTCATACTGCTGTGTGAAGCATGCATAGAGGGGAGAATCTAGGAGACTTTTGTCTTTTCCATGGCTGCCCCATCACTAAATAACCTCCTCAAGCTGATTGAGATCAGGCACACATGGGCCATGTTCTGTTTTTCTTATCACAACTAATTAATTTTTAATACCAGCAATAGCTTTACCTCTCAATTCAGCCCTTTAAATCACCCAGCCTAAAGGCCTGAATATGCAGTGCTCCTTAGTAAGAAATCATATTAACGCAGATTTGGAGCCTGCAGCTTAGAGGGAAATGAAATTCTCTTCAGATGGGTTTGCTCCACTCAGGTAGATAGCCTGCCTTCTCTCTTGGCTAGCAATGTTTTCCTGACTTATGTTTCAAATGCACTCCTCTACCCTGACATATAAATATTTCTGAAAGTTAAGAAACAGGAGTTTTTGTCATGTCTCTCAAGGGCCATTTCCTGTAGCAAATCATGGAGCCATAGAATGCCAGAATGGGAAGGAAATCTTAGAAATCATCTATTCCTATCCCTGGCCTGTACAGAAAATATATGGAAATCTTCAGAGAGGTTGCAAAACTCAGTGGGGTTAAAATATGAAGGCCTTGTTTGGCTCACAGGAAGGAATTTGGACATTTCTTGGAGGTTATCAAAAGTGGTTGATTGTCATGGTAATTTTTGTTGTGTGGGAAGCAGCCAGAGTTTAGAAAGGTCACTCTGGCAACAGTCTGAAGGGTGATTTGGAGACAGTAAAGCTGGTCTGTGGAAAGCAATTAATGTGAGGAGTCAGATGGGTTAATAGGTAGGCAGGGTGATCCCAATGGAATGTATGGTATAAAATATTTGCTTCCTTCCCAAAAAACCCTTATCTTTAGTAAGAACAAACAAGCTGCTCTCCTGCAGAATCTCCAAATTTTCCATGAGAATAGCAAGGGAGCTCTTCCTGAACTCACAGCTTTTTGTGAAAACAAGTTACCTACCCCTCCCTTCTGGATGTTTTTTTTGTTTTATCCTGAGCAGATCAGATAGGACTGAGAATTATAAATCACGTCTTTTGATGGATTTTGTGCCTGCCTGGTAACTGAATGCTAATCTGATTGTCAATTTTTTTTTCCTTCAAAATTGTACTTAAAAAACCCCAGTGCTGTGAGGTTCTTTGGGGTTTTTCCTCTCTTGGAAGCCCACCTCCATGCTGCTCTGGCTGGAGGTCTTTGACTCTAATAAAACTTTTTTTTTTCTTTTTCCTCTAAAGATTTATTTTATTTATTTGAAAATCAGACTTACACAGAGAGGGGAGAGGCAGAGAGAGACAGGTCTTCCATCCGCTGGTTCACTCCCCATCTGAAGCAGGAGCCAGGAGCTTCTTCTGGGTCTCCCACGTGCTTGCAGGGTCCCAAGGACTTGGCCATCTTCTACTGCTTTCCCAGGCCATAGCAGAGAGCTGGATCGGAAATGGAGCAGCCAGGTCTCAAACCAGCACCCATAGGGGATGCCAGTGCTTCAGGCCAGGGCTTCAACCTGCCTTGCCACAGCACCGGCCCCAGATTCTAATAAATCTTTTTAAATCTCTCTGCTTGTCCACTTGGAAATTCTTCTTCCATGTGAGACAAAGACCAAGGTAATAGTAATAATAATTTATCTGCCACCCTTGTCCTGTAACATTAGGGGTCTGCTCACTGCTCTTGATGAGAGGTAATGTAGGACTGAACAAAGGCATTGAGTGTTAGCATGAAGACAAGAACATACATAATTACTACTGAAGAGACAGAATGTGCCCAACTTCAAATGATTGTGGTGGATTACAGGGAAAGAATAGCTAGGGTTTATGGATTGGTGAGCAAGTAGATTATGCATACCATTGAATGTGGTAAGGACTTCAGGCAGAGGAGTCATAAAAATATTTGGCTATGTGAATAGCATTATTAAATCCCAATGATATTGATTATGTTAATATTGAGTTTCAGAGGTATAGAAGCTAGCACTGTATTGATGTCTAATTGATGTAAAATTAAAAGACTTTACCACTTAATAGATGAATTTGATATAACATCTAATGGCATCAATTTCAAATATTTTTGCCTTCTCAGAGTGTACTTTTTTTTTTTCAAAAAGAGAGGTGGATATTTCATAAAATTATTTTAGCTCCATTTCTTTTATGGCCCTGAACAAGACATGTCATCTCCTTGAATCTAACTTCCTCATTTAAACATAAGGATAAGATATAGACTTATTTTACTTTAACTTAGTGTGTGGATTGTATGAACATATGTGGGAAAGTATTTTGAAAACCTAACAAGTTACTACACATGTGGTCAACTATTTTTATTAGAAAAAGCATCTTAAGACAGACTTTTATATTCTTATTATAGAAATTTGACTTTAAGGAATCTGTCCCTTACATATTCCTCATGCATTATGTACAAAAATATAATGAGAACTCCAAAAGAACATTGAAATTATTGAACATTGTCTGTCAGCTGGATGGCAGTATTACCAAGGAGAGCATTTTCTTCAGAGTTTGTATTTAGTTATCATCTGGGAAACCACTAGGACTGCCTTGGCATTCAGGAGTTTCCTAGAGTGATCTGTATACTGGGAAGGTATTTGTTCTGAGAGTGAGGAGAGTGTAAAATTTGTAATTTTATGGTCAAATTGCTTGCAACAGTAAAATGTCCTGTTTCAAACTTATACTGAGTAGTTGTAAAGCCTTAATTTCTTTTAAAAAGATAAACTGAATTGGTATAATTAGGAACTATTACACTTTTCTCATAGAAATTTCTCCTGTTCTAGTAGCTTTTATTTTAACCTGTGATAGAATGAGGAGATAATTTGGAAGGTTGCATTCAGATATTATGAGGTATAGGTTTGGTATGTGTTAATTTTTATTCCTGTGGACTATAAGGTGATCAACTGTGAAAATGGCATAAAGTCTTTGATTAACAAGAGCAACATTGGAGGCTAAGATAAAGAAATCAATACTTTTGTACAGAAAAGATCATTGGAAGTCATTTTTAATAAAATTCCTTTTTATTTATCATAATAATGGTCACAAAAATCTAGGGTACAAAGTTCCCTCTCCTCAAAATGCTAACAAGAAACAATTGTGGTCTCAATAACAGAAATTCAGTGTCTTTTTCTGATTTACACACCCTCATTAAAATAGGCAAACCTCTTTACTACTCTGAACCTCTGCTAACTCATGTGAAATATGAGGAAGCACTTAATAAGGTTATATTTGTGTTTTTTGTCTAGCTCTAAAATTCTGTCATATACCTTCTCAAAAGTCCTAAAGTCCCCTCCAGTATAATTTTGTGAAGGACATTATGAGAAAGTGGGTGGTTTTTAGAAGATAAAATCCATAATGGAATAAAACTAAAAATTGTCTTTTGCGTGTAACACTGGACATAAAGCACATTAATTGAAAACTCTTGGACTAGTGATTTTCAATTACCAGAAATGTGGCATGATTGCTTTCTATCTCTTCTGAACATCATCAGACCAAAATTGTTTATTTGTTTTCAGGTAATTACCTAGGCATTGTAGATACTTGAAGTAACCATTTGGGGAGAAAAACTACAACTGAATAATATTAAAGTTGCCTTGAGCATTGTTATCATATTGTATTTTCTTTCAAAATTGTATAGAAAAGTGGTGGGTAGGCTAAAATACACAGAACATTTCTTTATATTATATTTCTACTTAATTAAACAACTGTTTCCTGTTTTCAGTTTTATTTCTAATCACAAAAAAACATACAAAACAAATACATAGACTAACCTCTCTTTCTATCTGGCCTCTGTGGGGTACTGCTTCATTAGCTGAAGTCAAAAGAAAAAATTAGCACACTCCTGCTGTGTCTTTTTCCATTATAGTGTTCTGGTCAATAGTTTGTGTTCCCCTCTATGTTTCATTTCACATATAGGTGTCTCATTTTACTGGCTAATTGTGAAAAAATTTAAGGGGAAATTTCTCCATTCATTAGCCTTTTATATGTGTAACATTGACCTCAGTTCTTATGTGGCAATAATATTACCATCCAGGAATGTTGGTTAGAAATAAGAATAGGAACTTAGGAAAAAAAATGTCTGTAATGCCCAACAACCTGGAAGAAAGTTATGCCTGTGTCTGCACTGAATAACTTGTGGCTAGCTGTCCAGACAAATAGTTAAAATTAAATTGATCTGATGTAACATATACAATGAAAATAGTAGTGCCTTAGACTCTTTATAGAATACCAAAGAATGCAGAGCAGAAGTCTGATATATTCTGGAAATTACAATCTGACAAAAACAAGACAAACACCTAGAGTTCAAGAAAGGCAGATGGGGAAATATGGTTTGACATGGATCACATCACTGTTCTTCAGTGCTAATTTGACTGATGTCTCTTATGTCTCATCTAAAGCTGTCCCATGATAGAGGAAGTTAATGACATTAGGATTATAGTTTTCATCAAATTTTATATAGCATAACTATGTTAAGGGGTATCCCTCTGTAGACTTGCTGCATACTTTGCATCATATAGAATTTAACAAATCTGTTGATATTGGGCATTGATGTGACTTCAACAGTTTTATTGTTTGCAAATTCAGTGTGGTAACAATTTTTAATTGGAAAATCATATCTAATATAGAAAACAGTATCTACTCCAATGCATTGTGGTTTCCTGAATTGGGTCCTGGAGTGGAGAAAGAATATTATCAGAAAAACAGTTGAAATCTGAATAACAGCCAGAATTTAGTTGATAATATTGTACCAACATTAATTTCTTAGTTTCTACAAAAGGTAGCATGGCTGTACGTTAACTTTAGGCAAAGTGAAGAAGTGTATACAGGAACTCTATAATATCTTTTGTAAATCTAAAATTATTCCAAAGTATAACACTTAAAATAGAAAAATTAGTTGAATTTTGTCAACCTTTTAGAATTTAGTGAAATACAGTTTACATATAGAGAAGTAAACAAGTCATAAAAACGTAGCTCGATTAATTTTTATAAAACAAATACACTAATACAACTAGCACCTGATGAAGAAATAGAATATTAAGAGTATCACAAGACCCCTCTCCCCCTTCCAATGTTTCCTTCTAATCAGTTTCTTTTTTGGGGGGGAGGGTATTGGCTCTTTTATTATTGAGTTGTGAGAATTTACATATTCTAGAGATAAGTATTTTATCAGCTGTATGATTTTTTTAACTTTTATTTAATGAAGATAAATTTCCAAAGTACAGAATATGGTTTACAATGGCTTCCCCCCCATAACGTCCCTCCCACCCGCAACCCTCCCCTTATCCACTCCCTCTCCCCTTCCATTCACATCAAGATTCATTTTCAATTCTCTTTATATACAGAAGATCAGTTTAGCATACATTAAGCAAAGATTTCAACAGTTTGCTCCCACACAGAAACATAAAGTGAAAAATACTGTTTGAGTACTAGTTATAGCATTAAATCTCAATGTACAGCACACTAAGGACAAAGATCCTACATGAGGAGTAAGTGCACAGTGACTCCTGTTGTTGACTTAACAAATTGACACTCTTGTTTAGGGCATCAGTAATCACCCTAGGCTCTTGTCATGAGCTGCCAAGGCTATGGAAGCCCCCTAAGAGGGATAACATATTAAGCTGCTCATCAACATTCAGGGTGAGGGCTGAACAAGTCACCGTTTCTCCTAGTGTTCATTTCACTTTAACAGGTTTCCTTTTTGGTGCTCAGTTAGTTGTCACCTATCAAGGAGAACAAGTGGTATTTGTCCCTTTGGGATTGGCTTATTCCACTCAACATAATGTTTTCCAAATTGCTAACAGGGATCACTTTTCAGTTAAAATTTAAACACCTAAGAACAATTGTGTGTTAATTACAGAGTTCAACCAATGGTACTAGAACAAAACAAAATACTAAAATGGATAAAGTATTACATTGTACATCAACCGTCAGGACAAGAGCTGATCAAGTCACTGTTTCTCACAGTGTCCATTTCACTTCAACAAGTTTCCCCTTTGGTGCTCAGTTAGTTGTCGCCAATCAGAGAGAACATATGATATTTGTCCCTTTGGGACTGGCTTATTTCACTCAGCATGATGTTTTCCAAATTCCTCCATCTTGTTGCAAATGACTGGGTTTCATTGTTTTTGACTGCTGTATAGTATTCAATAGAATACATGTCCCATAATTTCTTTATTCATTCTACTGTTGATGGGCATTTGGGTTGGTTCCAGGTCTTAGCTATTGTGGATTGAGCTGCAATAAACATTAATGTGCAGACTGCTTTTTCATTTGCCAATTTATATTCCTTTGGGTAAATTCCAAGGAGTGGGATGGCTGGGTTGAATGGTAGGGTTATATTCAGGTTTCTGAGGAATCTCCAGACTGACTTCCATAGTGGCTTAACCAGTTTGCATTCCCACTAAGAGTGGGTTAGTGTCCCTTTTTCCCCACATCCTCTCTAGCATCTGTTGTTGGTAGATTTCTGAATGTGAGCCATTCTAACTGGGGTGAGGTGGAACCTCATTGTGGTTTTGATTTGCATTTCCCTGATTGCTAGTGATCTTGAACATTTTTTCATGTGTCTGTTGGCCATTTGGATTTCCTCTTTTGAAAAATGTCTATTGAGGTCCTCGGCCCATCTCTTAAGTGGGTTGTTTGTTTTGATGTTGTGGAGTTTCTTGATTTCTTTGTAGATTCTGGTTATCAACTCTTTATCATTTGCATACTTTGCAAATATATTTTCCCATTCTGTCGGTTGTATCTTCACTTTCCTGACTGTTTCTTTTGCAGTACAGAAACTTCTCAATTTGATGCAATCCCAAATGTTAATTTTGGCTTTGACTGCCCGTGCTTATGGGGTGTCTTCCAAGAAATCATTGGCGGTACCTATATCTTGCAGGGTTTTTCCAATGCTCTCTAATAATTTGATGGTGTCAGGTCATAGATTTATGTCTTTGATCCATGTTGAGTGGATTTTTGTGTAAGGTGAAAGTTAGTGGTCTTGCTTCATGATTCTGTACCTGGAAATCCAATTTTCCCAGCACCATTTATAGAATAGACTGTCCTTACTCCAGGGATTGGTTTTGGATCCTTGATCAAATATGAGTTGGCTGTAGATGTTTGGATTGATTTCTGGTGTTTCAATTCTGTTCCATTGGTCTATCCATCTGTTTCTGTACCAGTACCATGCTGTTTTGATAAGAACTGCCCTGTAGTACGTCCTGAAATCTGGTATTGTGATGCCTCCAGCTTTGTTTTTGTTGTACAAGATTGCTTTAGGCATCAAGGTCTCCTGTGTCTCCATATAAATTTCAGCACCATTTTTTTTCCAGATCTGAGAAGAAGCTCTTCGGTATCTTGATTGGGATTGCATTGAATCTATAAATTGTTTTTGGGAGAATGGACATTTTGATATTGATTCTTCCAATACATGAGCATGGAAGATTTTTCCATTTCTTGGTATTCTCTTCTATTTCTTTATTTAAGGTTTTGTAATTTTCATCGTAGAGATCTTTAACATCCTTGGTTAAGTTTATTCCAAGGTACTTGATTGTTTTTGTAGCTATTGTGAGTGGGATTGATCTTAGAAGTTCTTCCTCAGCCATGGCATTGTCTGTGTATACAAAGGCTGTTGATTTTTGTGCATTGATTTTATACCCTGCTACTTTGCCAAACTCTTCTATGAGTTCCAATAGTCTCTTAGCAGAGTTCTTTGGATCCTCTAAGTAGAGAATCGTATCATCTGCAAAGAGGGATAGTTTGAGTTCTTCCTTCCCAATTTGTATCCCTTTAATTTCTTTTTCTTGCCTAATAGCTCTGGCTAGAACTTCCAGAACTATATTGAATAGCAGTGGTGAGAGTGGGCATCCCTGTCTGGTCCCAGATCTCAGTGGAACTGCTTCCAACTTTTCCCCATTCAATAGGATGTCGGCTGTGGGTTTTTCATAGATTGCTTTGATTGTATTTAGGAATGTTCCTTCCAAACCCAGTTTGCTTAGAGTTTTCATCATGAACGGGTGTTGTATTTTATCAAATGCTTTCTCGGCGTCTATTGAGATAATCATATGGTTTTTCTTCTGCAGTCTCTTAATGTGATGAATCACATTGATTGATTTGCGAATGTTGAACCATCCCTGCATACCAGGGATGAATCCCACTTGGTCTGGGTGGATGATCTTTCTGATGTGTTGTTTCATTCTATTGGCGAGAATTTTATTGAAGATTTTTGCATCTATGTTCATCAGGGATATTGGTCTGTAATTCTCTTTCATTGCTGCATCTTTTTCTGGCTTAGGAATTAAGGTTATGCTGGCTTCATAGAAAGAATTTGAGAGGACTCCCTCTTTTCCGATTGTTCTGAATATTTTGAGAAGAATTGTAGTCAGTTCTTCTTTAAATGTCTGGTAGAATTCAGCAGTGAATCCATCTGGTCCTGGGCTTTTCTTTGTTGGGAGGGCCTTTATTACTGTTTCAATTTCAGTCTCAGTTATGGGTCTGTTTAGGTTTTCGATGTCTTCCTGGTTCAATTTAGGTAGGTTGCATGTGTCCAGGAATCTATGCATTTCTGATAGGTTTCCCTGTTTGCAGGCATACAAGTCCTTGTAGTAATTTCTGATGATTCTTTTTATTTCTGTGGTGTCTGTTGCCATGTTTCCTTTTTCATCTCTGATTTTATTGATTTGGGTCTTTTCTTTTTTAGTTAGTTGGGCCAATGGAGTGTCAATTTTGTTTATTTTTTCAAAAAACCAGCTCCTCGTTTGGCTGATTTTTTGTAATTTTTTTGGATTCAATCCTGTTGATTTCTTCTCTGATTTTAATTATTTCTCTTCTCCTACTAGATTTGGGTCAGGTTTGCTGTAGGTTTTCTAGATCCTTGAGGTGAATTGAAAGCTCATCTATTTGGTGCCTTTCCAATTTCTTGATGTAGGCACCTATTGATGTAAACTTTCCTCTTAACACTGCTTTTGCTGTGTCCCATAAATTTTGGTATGTTGTGCTGTTATCCTCATTTACTTCCAGAAAATTTTTGATTTCTCATTTAATTTCTTCTATGACCCATTGTTCATTCAGGAGCATGTTGTTCAATCTCCATGTGTTTGTGTATGCTCTAGGGATTCCTGAGTTGCTAATTTCCAACTTCATTCCTTTATGGTCTGAGAAGCTGCATGGTATGATTCTAATTCTTTTGAATTTGCTGAGACTTGCTTTATGGGCTAGTATGTGGTCAGTCCTAGAGAAGGTCCCATGTACTGCTGAGAAGAATGTGAAATCTTTAGCTGTGGGATTGAAAGTTCTGTATATATCTGTTAGATCCATTTGGGCTATAGTGTCGTTTAAATCTACTGTATCCTTGTTGATCTTCTGTCCTGTTGATCTGTCTATTTCTGAGAGTGGAGTATTGAAGTCCCCCAGTACTATTGTATTGGGGTCTAAGTCTCCCTTTAAGTCCCTTAACAAATCTTTTAGATAAACTGGTGCCCTGTAGTTAGGTGCATATACATTGATAATTGTTATATCTTCTTGTGTATTGATCCCTTAATCATTATATAGTGTCCCTCTTTGTCTCTCTTAACAGTTTTTGTGGTAAAATTTATGTTGTCTGATATTAAGATTGCTACGCCCGCTCTTTTTTCATTTCTGTTGGCATGGTATATCTTTTTCCAGCCTTTCACTTTCAGTCTGTATGGATCTTTGTTGGAAAGATGTGTTTCTTGTAAGCAGCAAATAGATGGGTTTTGTTCCTTAACCCAATCAGCCAATCGGTGTCTTTTAACTGGACAGTTCAGGCCATTAACGTTCAATGTGACTAATGATAAGTGGTAACTTTGCCCTGCCATTTGCCAAAGATAAGTTCTAATATGTGCTTTTAATTCCCTGTGATCTTTTGCTGTGAGGTATCCTTCCTTTACCTTCTTTCATATTGATGACCGTGTTTCTGTGTTTCTGTGTGTAACACATCTTTAAGCATCTTTTGCAGGGCTGGATGAGTGGCGACAAATTATTTCAATTTCTGTTTGCTATGAAAAGTCTGTATTTCACCTTCATTCACAAATGATAGCTTTGCAGGATATAATATTCTGGGCTGGCAGTTTTTCTCTCTTAGTACCTGGGCTATATATCACCATTCCCTCCTAGCTTGTAGGGTTTCTGATGAGAAGTCTGCTGTGAGTCTGATTGGAGATCCTCTGAGAGTAATCTGACGTTTCTCTCTTGCACATTTTAGGATCTTTTCTTTATGTTTCACTGTGGAGAGTTTAATTACAACGTGTCGTGGTGAGGATCTCTTTTGGTCGTGTTTATTAGGGGTTTTGTGAGCTTCCTGTACTAGGATTTCTCTGTCCTTCTCCAAACCTGGGAAATTTTCTGCTAATATCTCACTAAAAAGGCATTCTAATCCTTTCTCTCTCTCCATGCCTTCCGGAACTCCTAGAACCCGAATGCTGGGTTTTTTAATAGTATCCTGAAGATTCCTGACAATATGTTTTAGATTTCTAATTTCCTCTTCTTTTCTTTGGTCTGACTGTATCCTTTCCTGTTCTCTGTCTTCTATGTCCGATATTCTCTCTTCTGCTTCACCCATTCTGTTTGTAAGGCTCTCTATTGTGTTTTTCATTTGATCTATTGAATTCTTCATTATGATTTCTCGTCACTATCACAGTTTCCTGTTGTACTAGTTGTTTCGTTTCATTTTGATTCCTCTTTAATATTTCATTTTCACGAGAGAGATTTTCTATCTTGTCCATTAAGGATTTCTGTAGTTCAAGAATTTGTTTTTGAGAACTTCTTAATGTTCTTATCAATTTTTTGAGATCTGCTTCTTGCATTTCTTCTATCTCATCATCTTCATAATCTTGAATTGGGGTGTCTTTTTCATTTGGGGGCATCATGGTGACTTCCTTGTTTTTATTACCTCGGTTTTTGCGTTTGTTATTTGGCATATTGGAGATATTTGGTTTCTTCACTGTGGTGCTTTTTCTTGTTATACTATGACTCTAGATTAAGTGGACTGTCTGTTTTGGATGGAGCCTTAGAGGCTTGAGATGGGTGTGGCCTGAGAGCTCTGTTTGGTGTGCCAAAGGTGACACTCCCAGGTTAGGCGTGGTAGATCTCTCTCTCTCTCTCTTTCTTTCTTTCTTTTTTTGATTCAAAAGGGAAGTTATTCTGCACAGCTGAACGAAGTTGGAGGTAGTTAGCAGGCAAATGATATACCCACAGGAGCCAGAGATCAGAAGCTCTTTCCCAAGGACCACACAGGGAATCTGTGCTGCCCTCAGAGTGGGCTCAAATTCTCCTTCAGTCTCCCACTGGGTTGCCAAAGTTACGGAATTGTAGTGACTCTGGAGAGTACTCACGTGAATTCTGTGAGTTCTCTCCCCCACTGTCTCTTTTTTCACAGTCTCAGTTCAGTAGCACCACAAATTTACTAGGTCCTAATCTCCTGTTAATTCGCCCCGCCCAGAGTCAGGTTTTTCTGCTAGGCTCAGGGCCGGTGCAGACCTGAGGTCGCTCTGCTTATGACGTATGTCCAAGATGGCGCCTGCTCATTGTCTTGCTCGCCTTTGAGAGGTGAGCAGAGAGAGAGAAACCCGTGTCCGTACCAGTCACTTTTTTTTTTCTTTTCTCTCTCTCTCTCTTCTAGTTAGCCTGGTGAACTTCCCCCCCCCCCCCCCGAGGGCTCGTTCCCTCTAGTCTCCTCTTTCCGCTTGCCTGCTGGTATCTCGGGCTATTGAGGTTCGGCTCACCTCACGTTCCAGCGCTGGTGTGTTGAGTCTGCTGCTGGTGTCCCGAACTGTGGGCTCCCACGCTCTCCACGCAGGTGCACTGCGAATCACGTGTTCTGGAAGAGTTTCCTCTGCTGTTTCTTCCCCTACTCTTCCTTGATCCTGCAGTATCTCCACTTTTATTAAACTGTCTCTCCCTGGACTATCAATGTGCTCCCTTCCTATTCCACCATTTTGCACTGCTTTGATTTCTAACAGAAAAAAAAATTGGTTTTGACAGTTTTTGCAATTTACAAAATAGGATCATGTAGTATGTATACTTTATGTCTGGCATCATCTCAAAATTATGTTTGGGAAATTTGCCCATGTAGCTGCATATGGTTATAGATTGCTCATTTTTATTATTGTATAGTAATCCACTATAAATATAGCACAGTTTAATCAACAATTCAGCCATTGAAAGACATTTGAGTAAATTAGTTTATCATTCTTACAAAAAATGCTATGAACATTCATGTTCAAATATCTTTTGTATTATGCATACATATTTATATGGACCACATGTGTTGAACTGATTCTCCTTAGTCAGTGAATTTGCATTTGTTTGGTGTTAGTGGTTATCTTTTTTAAAAGATTTATTTATTTATATGACAGTCAGAATTACACAGAGAGAGGAGAGGCAGAGAGAGAGAGAGAGGTCTTCCATCTGCTGGTTCACTCCCCAGATGGATGCAACAGCTGGAGCTGTGCAGATCCGAAGCCAGGAGCCAGGAGCTTCTTCTGAGTCTCCCACATGGGTGCATGGGCCCAAGGACTTGGGCCATCTTCTGCTTTCTCAGGCCATAGCAGAGAGCTAGATTGGAAGTGGAGCAGCAAGGTTTCGAAATGGCACTCATATGGGATGCCAGCGCTTCAGGTCAGGATATTAACCTGCTGCACCATAGCACCGGCCCCAGTGGTTATCATTAATGGATATTGAAGAAGAGTTTTCTACAGTCCTTGTACTGATTAATACAGAAGTGTTTTGAAGAGTTTTAGTTATTGCAAACCATAAATATTTGGCAAAATATTTTTCTTTATTTCTTAATAAAAAGAGAATAGATTTCATATATTTCATATATAAAATTCTAAGAATATAATGATAGTTCACTCCCTCTTCCTTTCATTCTTTTTCAAATTTTTCAATAACATACTTAAAATTTACTTTATTATCACTGGGTTAATACTCCACTAAATATAGAGTTCAACAAATGAAAAATAGAAAAAGACCACTGTTCTGCAGGAATATAGCCAAGGGCTAGAAATAATCATCAAATCCCAATATATCAACTTCACTCATATACATTAAGTCCATTTATATAGATAGATAGATAGATAGATATTCATTTTTAGACATCAGTGACTGTGTACTGGTAGTGTACTGAAGTTTTAATTTACATGGACTTGATGACAAAGCTAAACACCTTTTCACAATTGAGCTTGTAAAATATCTGGCCAAATCTTTTCTGATTCTGGTTGTTGTCTTCTTTGTACTGATTTATAGGACTTCCTTATATATTTGGTTGGTAGTCCTTTGTCATTATATTGCAAACATTTTTCTCTGTGGATTCCCCTTTCATCCATTCATAAGTTATTTTCAATAAGCTATTCCTGTTACAATATGTGCTGTGTATTCAGTTTAACAAGTATGTATCGCTAAGAGGAAAATCAGTTGTGTGTGGTACTTTGGTAGGCTGAATAATACACTCCCAACTAAATATATCCACATTCTAACCTCTAGGAATGATACTTTATATGACCAAAGGAGCTTTACAGCAGTAATTAATTCAAAGATATTGTATGCAGAGATTATCTTGAATTATATAGTAATTCCAATGTAATCACAAAGATTCTTGTAAGAGGAAGGAGGATGTAAGAGTGATTTGAAGGCAATATGACTACAGAAGCAGATATCACAGTAATTAGGTCATTGTGCAATCAACATAGATTGTCACACACTAGAATCTGGAATAAAGAAATGATGTTCCCATGGAGTTGGCAAAAGGAACCTAGCCATACTTATGCTTTGATTGTAGTCCAGTGAGACCCATTTCAGAGTTCTGAGCTCTAAAAATAGTACAATAAAACATCTATATTGTTTCAGATCAGTAGCATCAATAAGAAAATTAATATACCTCCAAATGTGAAATTATGTTACCTGTCTCAAAGTAGTCAATGAAAGTTTCGTAGTTTCCTTGGCTCTGAAGCAACCAAATCTCTCATCTGATACATGATTGGTAAATTCTCAAGGGAAAATAGTTTGTAAACTAGGTATCAATCCATGCATCCACAACCATTTAATCTTCGGCAAAGGA
Source organism: Oryctolagus cuniculus (assembly GCF_964237555.1). Lineage (NCBI taxonomy): Eukaryota > Metazoa > Chordata > Mammalia > Lagomorpha > Leporidae > Oryctolagus > Oryctolagus cuniculus. Next base: position 125,174,459 of record NC_091453.1, read on the forward strand.
GCTAAAAACAATCCCTTGAGAGGCCGGTGCTGTGGCATAGTAGGTTGAGCCTCCATCTGCTGTGCCAACATCCTCTGTGGGCATCACTTCCAGTTCCAGCTGTTCCACTTCCTATCCAGCTCCCTGCTAATCTGCCTGGGAAAGCAGCAGAAGGTGACCCAAGTACTTGGGTCTCTGCACCCTGGTGCAAGACCCAAAAGAAGCTGCTGGCTTCAGATGGGCACAGTTCTTGCAATTGCGGTCATTTGGGATTGAACCAGCAGAATGAAGACCTCTCTGTCTGTAACTCTGCCTCCCAAATAAATAAATACATCTTTAAAAAAAATCCCTGGAGAAAGGACAGTCTGTTCCACAAATGGTGCTTGGAAAATTGGATTTCCACGTGCAGAATTATGAAACAAGACCCCGACCTTATTCCTTATGGAAAAATCAACTCAACATAATTCAAATGGGAGCCAGTATTGTGATGTAGTAGGTTAAGCCTCTGCCTGAGATGCTGGCATCCCTATGCATGCCAGTTCAAGTCCTGGCTACTCGAATTCCAATCCAGCTCCCTACTAATGGCCTGGGAAAGCAGTGGAAGATGGCCCAAGTGCTTAGGCCCCTGCACCCATGTGGGTGACCTGGAAGAAGATCCTGGCTTCTAGATTTAGATTGATTCACCTCCAGCCATTTTAGTTATTTGGGATGTGGACCAGTAGATGGAAGAGCTCTCTGTAACTCTGCCTCTCAAATAAATAAATAAATCATTTAAAAAGTCTCAAGGGTCTAATCTACAACATGATGCCATAAAATTACTAGAGAACACTGGGGAAGCTGCAAGACACTGGCATAGGCAAAGACTTCTTGGAAAAGACCCCAGAAGCACAGGGAATCAAAGACAAAATGGACAGATGGGATTACATCAAACTGAGAAGCTTCTGCACTACAAAGGAAACACTTAGCAATTTGAAGAGGCAACTGATAGAATGGGAGGAAAATGTGCAAACAATTCAACTGATAAAGGATTAATATCCATAATCTACAAAGAGATCAAGAAACTCAACCAAAATAAAACAGTGCAGTTAATAAATGGGCAAAGGACTTGAAGAGGCATTTTTCAAAAGAGGAAATTCAAATGAACAACAGACACATGAAAAAATGCTCAGGATCACTAGCTGTCAGGGAAATGCAAATCAAAACCACAATGACGTTTCACCTCACCCCCGTTAAAATGGCTGTCATACAGAGATCAACACACAACAAATGCTGGCAAGGATGTGAGGAGAAAGGTACCCTAATCCACTGTTGGTGGGAATGTAAACTAGTACAGCCATTGTGGAAGACAGTATGGAGATACCTTAGAAAACTGAAACTAGATGAACCATATGATCAAGCAATCTCACTCCTGGGAATTTATCCAAATGAAATGAAATCAGCTTATGAAAGAGTTATTTGTATTCCCAAGTTTACTGCAGATCAATTCACAATAGCTGATATGGAATCAACCCTGATGTCCATCAGCTGATGACTGGATAAAGAAATTGTGAGATATATATAATATATATAATGGACTACTACTACTCAGCCATAAGAAAAAAATGAAATCCTGTCTTTTGCAACAAATGGATGTAATGGAAACCATTACAATTTGTGAGACAAGCCAGTTCCTAAAAACAAACACTATATGTTTTCCCTGGTCTGTGGTAACTAACAGAGTACAAAAATGTATTGTATAGGAGTAAAATTGTCATTTTCAAATTCGATAATTGTTACAGTCCTTGTCTCTACTGTTGAACAGTTTTTTTTTTTTTCAAATATTTATTTATTTGAAAATTAGAGTTACACACAGAGGAGAGACAGGGAGAAAGGTCTTCTATCCTCTGGTTCACTCCCCAAATGGCCACAATAGCCAGAGCTGTGCCAATCTGAAGCCAGGGACCAGGTGCTTCTTCATGGTCTCCCATGTGGGTTCAGGGGCCCAAACACTTGGGCCATCTTCTACTGCTTTCCCAGGCCACAGCAGAGAGATGGATTGCAAGAGGAGCATCTGGGACTAGAACTGGTGCCCATATGGTATGCCGGCATCGCAGGAGGAGGATTAATCTGTGCCATGGCACCAGCCCATTTTATTCTTCTTCTTACTATTCATTAACTCTTCACTTAGTGTAGGATTAATCTTCTGAGTATCAAGAAAAGTAAAATTAGATTATTGTAAAAATTAACACAGTGAATAAAAAGGAGAAGGAAGGGTAGGAACATGGGTAGGAGGAAATAGTGTGGGAAAAGCATTGTTTTCTAAATCTGTATATATGAATTACATGAAATTTGTTTACCTTAAACAAAATTGTTTACTTATCCAACTCCTATGCAATTTTGAGAGTAGAATTAATCCATTTTCAGAAGTATACCTCTCAAAAAGGTTACCTTAATGGACACTTTGTTAAGCTTCTTAAAATGTATTCCTTTGAAAAAAGGAATGAGGATCTGGCATTGTGGCATAGCAGGAAAAGCTACAAATTATGAGGCTGGCATACCATATTGGTGCCAGTTGGAGACCCGGCTGCTCCACTTCCAAACCAGTTCTCTACTGATGACCTGGGAGAAGCAGTGGGAGATGGCCTGGGTGCTTGGGCCCCCACTACCCCTGTGGGACAGTCAGATGAAGCTCCTGGCTCGGGCCTAGCCCAGCTCCAGCACCCACAGCCTTGGGGAGTGAACCAGTTTGTGCATGGAAGATCTCTCCCCCACCCCTGTAACTCTCAATTTCATATAGATAAATGAATCTTATTTTGAAAGAAAGAGAAAGGAATACATGAATAATGAAGAATATATCACAGCTTCGTAGGAGACAATGGGAGATGATGATGAAGAATTCTGTGATGAGATTTAAACCTCAGACTAGAGAAAAGGTAGATTAGAGTAGGTTAATAGTTTTATAGGTTTTTTTTTTTCTAGAATAAATTCATCCATAGTGTTTTTTTAAGATTTTTTTTTTATTTGAAAGAGTTACAGAGAGAGGCAGAGAAAGAAAGAGAGAAAGAGCTCTCTGGTTCACTCCTCAAATGGCCCACATTACTGGAACTGAGCCAATCCAAAGTCAGCAGCCAAGATCATCTTCTGGGTCTCCCATGTGGGTGCAGTGGCCCAAGCACTTGGGCCATCCTCTACTGCTTTCCCAGGTACATTAGCAGGAAGCTGGGATCAGAAGTAGAGCAGCCATTATTTGAACTGGTTCTCACATGGGATGCCACTGCTACAGGCTGTACCACAGGGCTGGCTCCCATCCAAAGTTTAATTGATGGATTGATTACCTGATATATTTGCCCTTATTGAGAGTATATTTTCAATGCACTTATATATTTGGGTTATCTTGTGTTTCCATATGAGTTTTAGCATTTTTTTTCTATATATATGAGAAGAATGTTGTTGCTATTTTGATTGGGATCACATTAAACCTGTAAATTTTTTTTGGTGGTATGGACATTTTGATGATATTGATGCTTCCAATCCATGAACATAGAAGGTTTTTTCTATTTTTGGTGCCTTCTATTTCTTTCTTTAATGTTTTATAATTTTCATCACAGAGCTCTTTCACTTCCTTGGTTAATTGTATTCTAACATATTTAAATTTTTGTACCTATTGTGAATGGGATTAATTTTAAAATTATTTCTTAGTGACAACATTGTTCGTGTATACAAAGGCTATTGATTATTGTGTGTTAATTTTATTTTTTAAAATATTTATTTGTTTGAAAGTCAGAATTACAGAGAGAGAAGGAGAGGTAGAGAAAGAGAGGTCTTCCATCTGCTGGTTCACTCCCTAGTTGGCTGCAACAGCTGGAGCTGTGCCGATCCAAAGCCAGGAGCCAGGAGCTTCTTCAGGTCTCCCACATGGGTGCAGGGGCCCAAGGATTTAGGGTACCTTCTACTGCTTTCCAAGTAGAGTGGTGGATTGGAAATGGAGCAGCCGTGTATCCAACTGTAACCCATATGGGATCCTGGCACTGCAGGTGGCAGCTTTGCCCACTACAACACAGCACCAGCTATGTGTTAATTTTATATCCTGAAACTTTACCAAATTCTTTTATGAGTTCCAACAGTCTTTCAGTGGAGTCTTTTTGTTTACCTGTATATAGAATCATGTCATCTGCAAATAGGGATAACTTCACTTCCTCCTTCCCAATTTGTATCCCTTTGATTTCTTTTTACCTAATGGCTTTAGCTAACAGTTCCAGGACTATACTGTATAGCAGTGGTGAAAGTGGGTGTTCTTGTCAGGTTCCAGATATGCAGAAATGATTCTTTTCCCCATTTATAAGATGCTGGCTGTGGTTTGTCATAAATTGCCTTGGTTGAATTGAGAAATATTCATTCCTTCTGTGTCCAATTTGTTTAAGGTTTTTATCATGAGGGCATGTTGTATTTTATCAAATGCTTTTTCTGCATCTATTGAAATAACTATATCATTTTTATTCTTCAGTTTGTTAATGTGTTATATCACATTTTGATTTTTATATGCTGAACCATCTGTGCATACCAGGGATAAATCCCACCATGTGAATGATCTTTGCAATGTGTTGTTAGATTTGATTAGCTGGTATTTTGTTGAGGATTTTTGCATCTATGGTCTTCAGGGTTGTTGGTATATAGTTCTTTTTATTGTATCTTTTTCTAGTTTTGCAATTAAAATGATTCTGACCTCCTTGAAGGAGTTTCAGAGGATTCCCTTCTTTCAATTATTTTGAATAGCTTCAGAAGAATTAGATTTGTTCTTCTTTAAAAGTCAGGTAGGGTGCAGCAGTGAAGCCATCTGTTCCTGGGCTTTTCTTTGTTGGGAAGGTCTTTATTACTGCTTCAATTCCTATCTTCCTTATTGGTCTGTATAGGTGTTCTATGTCTTCATGACTCAATTTTAGTAGATTGTATGTGTCCACAAACCTATGTATTATGTCTAAATTTTCCAATTTGTTGGCATATAGCTGTTTGTGGTACTTCCTGATTATTCCTTTAATTCTGTGGTATCCATTCTTATATCTCCTTTTTCATATCTGGTTTTATTAATTTGGGTCTCCTCCCTCTTTTTTTGGATAACTTGGGTCAATGCTGTATCAATTTTGTTGATTTTTTTCAAAAAAATCAGTCCTTCAATTCAATGATCATTTGTATTTTTTAATTTCAAATTTTTATTGTCTAATTTTCACTATTTCTTTCCTCCTTATTTGGATTCGGCTTGTTATTTTTTTCTAGGTTATTGAGATCCATTAATAGCTCATTATATGATGTCCTTCAATTTCTTTTTTTATTAATTAATTAATTTATTTTTGAAAGATTTACAGAGAGGGGGGAAAGGGAGAGAGGGAAGAGTACAGTATTCTGGGTTGACATTTTTTTCTTTTAAGAATTGAACTATGTCTCTTCATTCTCTCCTAGCCTGAAGTGTTTATGATGAGAAATCAGCTGTGAGTTTAATTTGAGATCCACTGAAAATAGTCTGGTGTTTCTCTTGTGAACAATTTAGAATATTTTCTTTATGTTTACTGTTGAAAGCTTGACTACAATGTGTCATGGTGGAGATCTTTTCTGTCATTGGAATTACATGTGCCTCATGTACTTGGACATACTTTTAATTCTCCAAATTAGGGAAGTTTTTTGTAATTGTTTCACTGAATAGGCCTTTTAATCTATCCTCTCTTTTGAAAACTTCAGGAACTCCTAAGACCCATATTTTGGGTCAATTTATAGTTTCTCATAAATCTCATACTTTTTTAATATTTATAATTTCTTCATCTTTTTTTTTTTTTTGATCTGAGATACTCCCAAAGATTTGTCTTCTAGCTCAGATATTTTTTCTTTTGCTTCACCAAATCTGTTGTTAGGCTTTCCATTGTATTTTTATTTGACATGTTCTTCATTTCTAATATTTCAGTTTGGTTTCTAATTTTTAATTTCTTATGAAAATTTTTCTTCCATGTCATTTGTGGATTTATTTAACTCTTGAATTTGCTTTTCTTTGCTTCTGAGTATTCCTGTGATAATTCTTCTGAATTCCTTCTCATGCATTCATAACTCTCTTCATGTTCACATTCTTATACTGAAGTGTTGTGTTCCCTTGGAGGAGTCATGTTGTCTTATTCTTGTTTCTTGAGCTTCTGCCTTTATTTTTGGGCATCTGTGGAAATACTTGTTGGTTTTCTCCTCAAATGGATTTTATGCTTGAACTATGACTCTGTGGCTTAATGGAGTGTCTGCTCTTTCAGTGAATACTTGCAAACATGTGCTGGGTGTATCCAGGGAGCTCTGCTTAGTGCTCCAGAGTGGGGTGAATATACAGGGTAACACCCAAGTTATGTGTTGTAGATCTCTCTTGTGTTCAGCAGCCAGGGTATGATCAACTCTGTTGGTGTAATTACACCCTTACTTCCACTCTTCCACTGTGATCAGTGCCCAGGGTTAGCCCACAGTAATGCAACACTCACCCATGCAGCCACATGAACCTCACAAAAGATCTGTGGAGTCTTCAGTGTGAACACATGACACACCTCAATCAGTCAGGGAGCTTGAGACTCCAGCACCAAACATGGTGATTGCCCAGAAAGCTAGTCACACAATGTGCCCCATTGTGGAGTTAGAGTTCCCAAATTCACAGCTTGCAAGGCTGCCACAGTCATGGGGTGTTGAGGATCCACTCTTCCCCAATAGCTTGTCCTGTCCACAGAGAAAGCAGAGATGTTCCCAGAGCCAGCTGCCTGTTGATACTCCACCTGGGCATTTTAAGCCCCAGAGCCTGTAATATGTTAAGAGGGTGAGGGTACCTCACATTCTTATAAGGGTGCTCAGCCCTCTGTCAACCCTCCCAGCCAGATTCAATGTGAGTGGGTAACATGGCTTTTTCCCTCTGGTAAGAAACTAAGAAATTAATGACATGCATGCATAAGAGCTACTGCAGCTGTGTGTGTGTGCGTGTGTGCATGCGCATGCCTGTGTGACACCTTGTCTCTGCAAGTTTTTGGGTGCCTTTGTGGGGTGATAGGGAGTTAGGTTGGTATACTGCCCCCTGTTAAGGCTCCAGGCTGGATTCAAATACAGTGTGGTTCACAGTGGCATGGGCTGCCACTCTCTGATATCACCTTGCTCTCCAAAGCTGGTGTCTCTCCTCTAGTTCCTGGCTTTGGGGATCATGTGTCATGTTTGCACTAATTGCTGCATGTCTACAACTTCCACATTGATCCACAGTGTCTTTCTTCCTTCTATAGAATTTCCACTACAAACTTCTCTTCAACTCTCCCCTGGGAATGGACTTCCTTGGCTTTTTTCTGTTATTTTCCCATTCTCCAAAGTGATATGTCTTTTGCTTATTTAGCCATCTTGGAATCCTCTCCATAATCTTTTTTAACACCTTTTGTGTATGTATGTGTGTGTGTGCAACACAAAATAGTGCTAAAATAGTTGGAAAAATGCTTTCAGTGTTAGGACCAAATGGCAAAATACTGCTATTTTTATTAAGGAGCATGTGTTTTGTATACAACTGTAACCAAATTGAAAATAATTTTTGAGTATCAAAGTTTTTAATATTATTTAATAGTTATGAAATCTGTGAAGAATACTTATTTATAAATAACTTAAAATTCCATATTAAAATCAAAATTTCAATTTAAAAAAGCCCACAAGAACTTAATATCTTGAAAAGAAGATGAAATGATGCTAAACAGTTGTTACCATTGAAATAGAAATCTAAACAACTCTGAGATGAAATTTAATATCTACTTGAAGATCTAAAACTGGAAAGATTAAAAATTCCAATGCTGGAGTTGATAGGGAGTAAATGGAACTTAAAGAAGTTACTAGTGCAGGTATAAAATGAAAAGTTCTTATAAATTTAAACATACACATACCCTGTGATCTAGTAATTACTCTCCTAGGTATTTACAAAAATAAAATATATGTTCACACAGACTTGTACAGAAATTTTCATAGCATTATTCATTTTTTTACAGGCAGAGTGGACAGTGAGAGAGAGAGAGAGAGAGAGAGAGAGAGAGAAAGGTCTTCCTTTTACCATTGGTTCACCCTCCAATGGCCGCCCATAGCATTATTCATAATAGAAAGAATGCAAGGCAGGAGTATTGATAAACAAATGGTGATACAGTCACACAAAGAATGCTACTTGTCAATAAAAGGGATTGCATTGGTAATACCTAGAAAACTGGTGTTAGATGTTAAAAAATAATCACGTTGATGAGAGAATCCAAACACACTAAGATACAAGAAGAAGCCATGAATCAGTTTCCTGGATGTGAAGATTGGAATAGAGTAGAAACAAATACAAGGGAATTTGGGGAATAACAGAAATATTCTATGTAGGGTGTTGTTTGCATAGGTAGATGTAATTGATAAACAGTTGTTGAATTTCATTAATATCTATAGTTTTTATTAAAAAGTCATTATTTTAAATTTATTTTTATTTGAAAGAAAGTCAAAGCAAGAACGTGTGTGTGAGAGAGAAAGAGATGTGTCATCCACTGGATCATATCCCAAATGCTCATATCAGAAAACACTGCACCAGGCCAAAGCATGAGCCATGGATTTCATGGCAGGAACTGAAATACTTGGGCCATCACTTACTGCTTTTCCAGGTGCATTAGCAGGAAGCTGAATGGGAAGTGTGCAGTAGCTGGACTCAGAACTAGCACTTCATTATGGGATGTAGCCATCCCAAGCATTGGCTTAATCCACTCTGCCATAACATTAGCCCTTGATGAGAAATATTTTAACTTCACTTATCCATGAATGTTAGCCTCAGGGCATAATTCTGTCCACAAAAAAATGCCCAATTAATACATTTTTGATGATTTTTAAAAACATTAGAATTTATCCTTTAGAAAATTTGGGGCCGGCACCGCGGCTCACTAGGCTAATCCTCTGCCTTGCGGCGCAGGCACACTGGGTTCTAGTCCCGGTCGGGGCGCCGGATTCTGTCCCGGTTGCCCCTCTTCCAGGCCAGCTCTCTGCTGTGGCCAGGGAGTGCAGTGGAGGATGGCCCAAGTCCTTGGGCCCTGCACCCCATGGGAGACCAGGATAAGTACCTGGCTCCTGCCATCGGATCAGTGCGGTGCGCCGGCCGCAGCGCGCAGGCTGCGGTGGCCATTGGAGGGTGAACCAATGGCAAAAGGAAGACCTTTCTCTCTGTCTCTCTCTCTCACTGTCCACTCTGCCTGTAAAAAAGAAAAAAGAAAATTTGGACTGATTTCCTCTAGCATGTAATACCATAACTATTTGACCATATAGTAACCAACTCTTGTGGCTATCATCATTTATTCTTCTAGCTGTTATGTTGTATAAAAGGAAAGTGTTTTATTTTTCTGACAAATTATTCAAGTCTTTAAGTTGATTAGATTTGAAGTTGAATCATAACTCTGCTGCTTATTAGCTATTTGTCTTTGGGCAAGTTACTTAAATACTGTAACTTCCAGTTTACTAATGTATGAAATGAGGCAAGCAGTAGTACTTAACTCTTAAGGCTGCTTAAAGGATTGAATGAGATCATGCAAGTACAGTGCCAGGGGCACAGTACATACCTAACACAGCTGAGGAAATTCACACAGAGTAAATTCATTCATAATCAGTTTACTAGGTGAGTAATTCCCTGCAAAATGGAAAACAAGTAACTGAAACCTGCTTTAGGATGGTTTATGCTCACATTGCCAAAGGCCAGGAGAAAGCTTAAGTCCACAAAAAAGATTTTCACTGTTTTTCAGGAAGGCAGGGGAAGACTCATAAATGAAGTCAGGGATAGCAGGAGTTGTGGGAACAGTCTGCTATTGGCAAAAACAACAACCAGATGAAGCCAAGCAAATTTAGAACTTCAAGAAACAATAATTTGGCAAATTGAGCGTTTAAATGTGTCTTCAATGAATTGATTTTCTGTATTTTTTCTGCTTCCAGGGCTCAGTGAATATAAATTATTATTTATTTTGCTTTTAATTTAATAAGAGAATAAGAGGTCACCTGCTCATACTACTACCCCCCCCCCCCAGTAACTGTAATGTCACAGCTATCCATGGATAAAAGTGCCTTTATAGGAATGTTGAAACTTGGGTAGAAGATTGTGAAACCTCTGTAGAGCCCAAAACCAAGATCTGTTTTAAGATCTTACAGGAGCCTTGCTGACTATGGTACTAGCTACAGACCTGAAAATGGCCTTATATTTCTATCTCAGCAAAAAGGCATGTTTGGCCTTGATCATGGCATCAGAACTATTTGCCAAGGGACCTGGCAAGACTCAAATCCACCTGGGAGAAATCTTGAATGTCTGGCCCATTGACCTCATTTCCAACCTTAAGGCAGCCCTACAAGTAAGCTAAAACCCTGCCCCTCTCCCAGCTTCAATCTATTGGCAGATTTGCCCACACAGGAAACTTTCAGGAGACATGCCAATCTGTGCCAAATGAAACAGATCTTCAGACCTTGGTCTTAGCTGTGGACTCTGAAGCACTGCATTGACTTCGTTCAAGTCCCTCTCATCCAGTCCAGGGAAATTCTTGCCAGCCCAGGAACATACCTGGTGTCCCAGTGGGAATCTTTTCTGGGATTCAGAAGGAGGCACTCCCGTTCATGGACCTGAAAACAAGTATGGCATCAGCAGACCTGAATGTGAACCCTGAAGTGAATCCTTGTCTCAGCACTAGCCCCACTGACTACGGTCATTGAGCTAATCTAGTCTACCAGAGAGAATTCATGCTTATGGGAGTCCCTCATAACAGGGCTTCCTACTGTAGACTCTGCTACAAGCCTAGTAGCAGCTTTGTGGCTCAGCTCCAACTCTTCTTGGTTGAAGTCCTGGAGGTATTTCTCTCAGCCAAAGGACATGGGAGTCTTTACCTACTGAAAGTAGTCTTTAAATATTGGAAGAGGTGTTTGCTCATTCATGTACGTAGCTAATGAGGAATCAGGAAAATATGACAATGCTAAAGGAAAATAATAACATTCCCCAATCAAACCCAAGGATATGAAGATCTACAAAGTTTCCAACAAGTCAAATAATTCAAAGTATTCATTTTAAAGAAGCTCATTGAGATGCAATAGAATACAGAGAAATAAATGCAATTAGTAAAACAATGTGTGGACAAAATGCTAAGCTTAATTAAAAAGAATAGAAACCACAAAATAAAAGCAGAAAAAAATCCTGAAGCTGAAGAAACAATGAAGGAATTGAGAAATTCAATAGTGAGATTCAAGAGCAGAGCTGATCATGCTGAAGATAAAAATAATGAACTCAAAGTCTGGTCTGGCAGTTAGAGAAACAAAAGAAAAAAAAAGGATGCAAAAGAGTGAGGAAGGCAAAAAGAGGAAGAATAAAGGACCTATGGGATACCATTAAGCATATGAATTTACAAATTACAGTAGTACTGGAAGGGGAAGAGTGAAAGTGTCAGAAAGCTTATTTAAAGAAATAGTGACTGTGGCTGGCGCTGTGGCTTAGGTAAAGCTGCTGCCTGCAGTGCCAGCATCCCATATGGGTGCCGGTTCGAGTCCTGCCTGTTCCACTTCCAATAGAGCTCTCTGCTATGATCTAGGAAATCAGTAGAAGATGGCCCAAATGCTAGGACCCCTGCACCCGCGTGGGAGACCCAGAAGAAGCTCCTGGCTTCGGATTGCTCAGTTCTGGCTGTTGCAGCCATCTGGGGACTGAACCAGTGGATGCAAGACCTCTCTTTCTCTTTCTCTGCCTCTCTGTAACTCTGCCTTTCAAATAAATAAATAAAGCTTTCAAAAAATAGTGACTAAATATTTCTCAAAGTTTGAGAAAGATATGGGAATGCAGATTCATGAGGCTCAAAATACCCAAAACAAGATTAATCAGACGAACATGCTCTAATACACATTTAATCAAATTGGAAAAAGCCAAATAAAAAGAGGATCTGGAAAGCGAGTGGGAAAAAAAAAGACGTGGCTCTCAAAAGGACCATCAAAAGGCTATCAGTATACTTCTCAGCAGAAAGCTTTCAAACTGTTGGAGGTTGTGCATGATATAGTCCAATTTCCAGAAAAAGAAAACTGCCAACCAAGATTACTATGTCTTTCAAATATATCCTGCAGAAATTAAGAACAAATAAATACATTCACAGATAAACAAAAAAAAAATTGAGGTGAGATCATTACTGCTAGAATTGCCTTAGAAGAAATGCTAAAAGGGATGCTTCAAGTTGAAATGAAAGAATGCTAAGTAACAACATAAAAACATGAAAGTATAAAACTCACTGGTAAAAGTAAAGATATAATCAAATAATCTAATACTACAGTGATAGTATATAAATCACTTTGAACTCTGGAATAAAAGGAATCAAAAATATTAAAAATAATTAATGATTTGTTTGGATACAAAATATAAAAATTAGAAGTGTGTCAACAGTAGCATACATTGCTGGCTTGGATAGAAGTAAAAGTACAGGGTTTTTGCATGTAATTCAAGTTGTTAACAACTTAAGATAAAATACAGTAAGATGATTTGTGGAATCATCATAGTAACCAAAAAGTAGAAACTGCTTTTACATACAACAAATATAAAGCAAAAGGAATAGAAGTATACCAATGAAATATTGAGAAGTCACAAAGGTATACAACAAGAGAAGAAGAAAGGAACTACAGCAAAGTCACAGAACAATGGAAAAAAGCCCTTACATATCAATAATTATCTTAAATATAAATATATTAAATGTTCATAATCAAAAGATGCAGACTGGCTGAATGGACTTAAGAAAATGAGATTCAGTAATATGATTTTGATAAGAGACTCACTTTGTCTTTTTGGACACACATAGGCTGAAAATAAATGGATATAAAAAGATATTCCATAAAAATGTAAACCAAAAAATCAGGTATAATTATATTTGACAAAATATACTATTAGTCAAAAATTTAAAATAGAATTATCTTGTAACCTAGCATTCCTTTAGTGGAAATTTATTTAAAAAATTAAATTATATCAAAAGATATATCTGCATTCTCCTGTTTATTACAATACTGTTCACAATAGTCAAAATACAGAATCAACCTGTGTCTAAAAATAGATTAATGGATAAAGAAAATGGGATACACAGAAATAGCTATATATATAAAAAATGATGGGGCCAGTGCCATGGCTCACTTGGTTAATCCTCCGCCTGCGGCGTTGGCATCCCATATGGATGCTGCGTTCTAATCCCGGTTGCTCCTCTTCCAGTCCAGCTCTCTGTTGTGGCCCTGGAAGGCAGTGGAGGATGGCCCAAGTGCTTGGGCCCTGCACCCGCATGGGAGACCAGGAGGAAGCACCTGGCTCTTGGCTTTGGATCGGCGCAGCACACTGGCCGTAACAGCCATCTGGGGGGTTAACCAACAGAAGGAAGACCTCTCTGTCTCTTTCTCACTGTCTAACTGTCTGTCAAAAAAAATGACATGCTATTTAGTCATAAAAAGAAACTTCTATAATTTCTGACAACATGAATGAACCTAGAGAGTGTTATGCTGAATGAAAGAAAACAAAGAAAGACAGTTACACGATTTCATATGTAGAACATAAACAATTTAATCTCATAGACGTAGTAGAATAGCAGCTTCCAGAAACTGAGAAAGATAGGGCACAAGGAGGGATATGGAAAGTGTGGTTAACAGGAAAAAGTTGTACTTAGAAGGAATAAATTGTGTTATATTGTACAGTGGAGTGACTGATGTTAGCAATAATTTTTACTTCAAAATAGCTCGAAGAGAGGATTTTCAATAAATTTCTGAAGTGATGGATGTGCTAATTTCCTCAATCTGGTCATTAGGAATGTATAAATCTGTCAAAATAACACATTATCCTCTGTAAATATGTACAATTATTTGTACAATTATAATTAATTTTAAAAAATCTAGGACAAATACATTCACTATATAATGATAAAGGAGTCAATTCATAAACAGCATTAATATAGTATTTATAAATTTATGTACATCCAGCATTAGAAAACATAAGGGTATAAAGCAAATAATATAAGAGAACTTCAAAAATGTGTGGAAAATAAGTTATATGTTTACATCATTGCATTTTAAAACTCAATCCAGTGTTTTTGACAATAAATATTTTCCATGACTTTTTAAAAGTCCTTTGTATAACTAAGGGGAGAAATGGGCAACACTGCAATAATATCAGGCGACTTTAATATGCAAATTTCAATAATAGACCATCCAGACAGAAAATCAATAAAGCACCAACTTTGATAATAGTGCTGTAGATCAAATGGATGAGAGATACATGTATCAGATATTCCATTAATAGCAACAGAATTCTTATCAAGTATATATGGAACATTCTTCAGGATCAATTATATGTTGGGCCATAAGTTGAGTCTTACCATATTTAAGAGTTGTAATAATATCAAATACCTGTTATAACTACAACATGGGACTTCAAATCAACAAGACAAGGGGTTTGGAAATTTCTCACATATGGAAATTAAACAACACTTTCTGGGACAACCAATGTGTCAAAGAAAAAAATCAAAATGTAATTCTAAAACAAATGAAAGAGTAATGCAAATAAAATATAACAAAATGTCTATCATGCAGCAAAAAACAGTTCTAAGATGGAAGTTTAGAATGAAAAATGTATACTTTATTTTTTAATTTTAATTTTTTATTTATATAAGGTGAACAAAATTTATGTATTTCATATATACAGGTTTAAAGGCATAATGATACTTCCCACCTTACCCTCCCTTCAATTTACACTCCAATACTCCCTCCTCATTCCTTTCTTTTAATTTTTAGAATGACATTATTTATTTTATAATCCCAAGCTTAGCCCTCCACCAAATAAAATAGTAATTAGCAAAAACCACTGTTCCTCAAGAGTATAGACAAGGGATATAAACAATATTGAAATCTCAAAATGTCAATTTCACTCATATACATTACATTTTTGAGCTCTTTATAGTAATAATTACCACAAATCAGGGAAATCATATCATATTTTTCTTTTGGGGACTGGCTTCTTTCACTAAACATAATGCTTTCAAGTTGCATCAATTTTGTATCAAAAGACAAAATTTTATTCTTTCTTGAGGCTGAGTAGTATTCCACAGTGTAAATATACCACATTTTCCTTATCCATTCTTCAGTCAGTGCACATCTGGGTTGATTTTATATCTTAGTTATTGTGAATTGAACTGCTATATACAGGGGGCATACAAAGAACACTTTCATATGTTGATTTCACTTCTTTTGGGTAAATTAAAAGGAGTAGATGGCTGGGTCATCTGGTAAATCTATTATCAGATTTCTTGGGAATCTCCATACTGTCTTCCACAATGGATGCACTAATTACATTCCTACCAGCAATGGATTAGGACATCATTTTCCCAATATCAGTGCCAGCATTTATTATGTTTTGATTTTTGGATGATAGCCATTCTAACAGGTGAGATGAATGCTCATAATGGTTCTGATTTGCATTTCCCTAATAGCTAGTGATCCTGGTCATTGTTTTATATGTCTGTTAGTAATTTGAAATTCTTCCTTTCAAAAATGACCTTTCATCATCCCTTGTCTATTTCTTGACTAAATTGTTTGTGTTGTTCTTGTTGAGTTTCTTCAGCTCTTTATAGATTCTGGATATTTTCTCTCATTCTGTATTGGTCTCTCATTTTGCTGAGTGTTTCCTTTGCAGTGCAGAATCTACTTTGGTGGATGTATTTCTATTTGTCTATATTTGTTTTCATTGCCTCTACTTCTGGGGTCTTTTCCAAGAATTCTTTGCCTATGCCAATGTCTTGCAGAGTTTCCCTGATGTCTTCCCCTAGTAATTTGATAATATCAGATCATAGATTTAGATCCTTGATCCATTTTGAGTTGATTTTTCTATAAAGTGAAAAGTAGAGATCTTGTTTCATATTTCTGCACATGGAGATCCAGTTTTTCCAGCACCATTTGTTGAAGAGACTATCCTTTCTCCAGGGATTGATTACACTTCTTTCATCAAAGATTAGTTGATTATAGCTCTGCAGATTGATTTCTGGGGTTTCTATTCTGTTCCATTGGTCTACATGTCTATTTTGTGCCAGTACCAGGCTGTTTTGATTATAACTACCTTGCAATATTTCTTGAAATCTGGTATTATGATGCCTCCCTCTTTGCTTTTTTTTTTTTTTTTTTTTTGACAGGCAGAGTGGACAGTGAGAGAGAGAGACAGAGAGAAAGGTCTTCCTTTGCCGTTGGTTCACCCTCCAATGGCCGCTGCTGCAGCCGGCGCACCGCGCTGATCCGATGGCAGGAGCCAGCTGCTTTTCCTGGTCTCCCATGGGGTGCAGGGCCCAAGCACCTGGGCCATCCTCCACTGCACTCCCTGGCCATAGCAGAGAGCTGGCCTGGAAGAGGGGCAACCGGGACAGAACTGGCGCCCCGACCGGGACTAGAACCCGGTGTGCCGGCGCCGCAAGGTGGAGGATTAGCCTATTGAGCCACGGCGCCGGCCCCCTCTTTGCTTTTGTTGTTTAAAATTGCTTTACTTATTTGGAGTATGTTATATTTCTATATGAATTTTAGCATTCTCTTTTCTAGATCTAAGATAAAGGTTGTTGATATTTTGATTGATATCACATTGATTCTGTAAATTGTTTTTGATGGTATGGGCATTTTTTTAACTTTTATTTAATGAATATAAATTTCCAAAGTACAGCTTATGGATTACAATGGCTTCCCCCCCATAACTTCCCTCCCACCCGCAACCCTCCCCTTTCCCTCTCCCTCCCCACTTCCATTCACATCAAGATTCATTTTCAATTCTCTTTATATACAGAAGATCAGTTTAGCATACATTAAGTAAAGACTTCAACAGTTTGCACCCACATAGAAACACAAATTGAAAAAATACTGTTTGAGTACTAGTTATAGCATTAAATCACAATGTACAGCACATTAAGGGCAGAGATCCTACATGAGGAGTAAGTGCACAGTGACTCCTGTTGTTGACTTAACAATTTGACACTCTTGTTTATGGCATCAGTAATCACCCTAGGCTCTTGTCATGAGTCGCCAAGGCTATGGAAGCCTTTTGAGTTCACCAACTCTGATCATATTTAGACAAGGTCGTAGTCAAAGTGGAAGTTCTCTCCTCCCTTCAGAGAAAGGTACCTCCTTCTTTGATGACCTGTTCTTTTCACTGGGATCTCACTTACAGAGATCTTTCATGTAGGGTTTTTTTTTTTTTTTTTTTGACCAGAATGTTTTGGCTTTCCATGCCTGTAATACTCTCATGGGCTTTTCAGCCAGATCTGCATGCCTTAAGGGCTGATTCTGAGGCCAGAGTGCCATTCAGGACATCTGCCATTCTATGGGTCTGCTGTGAATCTCACTTTGATGGTATGGGCATTTTGATGACATTAATCCTTCCAATCCATGAACATAGGACATTTTCCCCTTTTTGTGTCTTCTGCTATTACTTCCTTTCATGTTTTGTAACTTTCCTTGTAGTGATCTTTCATATTCTTATTTAAATTTATTCCAAGGTATTGAATTTTTGTAGTTATTGTGAATGGTACTAATCTTAAAAATTCTTCCTTAAACATGGCATTTTCTGTGTATACAAAGGCTTTTGATTTTTGTTTGTTGATTTTATATCCTGCATCTTTACCAAACTCTCTTATGAGTTCCAAAAGTCTCTCACTAGAGTTTTTGATTTTCCTGTATACAGGACCATGCAATTTGCAAATAGGTATAATTTGACTTCCTCCTTTCCAATTCGTATCCTTTTGATTTCTTTTTCTTGCCTCCAGACCAGATGCAAAGTGAATAGGGATCATGGATTTATTGTCCTCAGTTAAAATGTCCTACTTCCTCAGGTGAGCTATAGCTACAGGCATTTGCCTTATAACGATAGCGCCTCCTCTCTAGTTGTCCTTTGTGGAGAGATGGGAAGCAAGCAATGTTCTCTCTATTCATGGAGTTAAATGGGCACCCTGCCCCCACTAGCACTTCAGTCTTGAATCAAAGTCAGTGTGGTCTGCAAGACTCTCCTTGAGGCAGTGTAGGCAGCTAAATGGATTGTCACAGATTCCTTTGGCTTCTAAGAAGCTGGTGTCTCCTCCTGACTGCCCAACGTGGGACCTGGGGAGAGGAAGGAAGTAAAATGGCTTCCTTGCTCTAAGCCAAGCCATTGCTCAGGCCACAGTCAGCTCCCCAGGCTGTAGTGAATTGTTTGTGTATTTATTTAGGTGTTGGTACTTTTATATCTATGTGATAAATTTATTAGTAAGAAACAACATGTGAGGGAGCGTGGGTGGAAGGAAAAGAGGGATGTGGTAGGATTGAACTGAGAGGAGAAGGTGAACTATGATGCAGTTGCAACAGATTGCTCATCTGATCCTTCAGGAAGAGCAGTATTCACAATTGTCTAGAACTGGGGCTAGGGACATGGGCATTTGTAGCCCTGCAGTGGCCAGTCATTGGATGCAGGCTGCCTTTGGGTAAGAGACATAACCTTGAGAAGAGCAGCTCCTTTAAAATGCTCAGAGAGGATTGCAGCTGTGAACCCTCGGCAGCCAATACTCCTGGCAGCTGGACGTAAGAGTGCCTTATTCCTGAAGGGCTATCCAGGAAATACACTTCAGCATTCTCTACAACCATTAATTAAAATCTCAAATGAAAACAACAGTAATACCTAACATTTACAAAATATTAAAAGCAAGCCAAATAGGCAAAAATATATTTATTGGAAGCCAGTTTTAAAATGACCATTTTATCAAATTATTGAGAATTTCTAGGTCAAAAGGTAGCTGTCTATTTTTGTTTTAAAAGATGATGCCATACTGGTTTTGTAAACAGCTGTATGGCTTTTTCCATTTTCAGTGTCAGGAAATCAATTCATCTCACTTTGCAGGAAGTATTTCCAATAATGCATTGGTAGAGTAAATATGTCAAGAGATTAGGTATAAGACAGTAGGGTATTCCCTAACTCCTGGGAGATTAGGAAGTGCATGGCCAATTAAAAACTTTGAAGTTTCATTTTCTAAAAGATGTCTATGTTGGCTACCAAAAATATATCTTCAGAATTTCATGCAAGTACTGCTAATTTGAGACTTCCAGGTTTAATAGCAGTTTATAAATAGTACTTTAGAAAATGTGGAAAAAATTAAATTAAAAGGTAAATTTGTTTTGTCTTAAAAATTTTGAGCTACATCATAATTTTTACATATGAAGCATTTCCTCAAACTTTTACAAGACCTCTCATATTGTGGAATAGAAATTGCGGAGTAGATTGTGAATGGAGATATTCCTGTTTCACAACAAAGAGGTGGAGTAAGAGTGATTATAGCTGTCACCTGTGATATTGCTTTTAGGTTTCAGCAGAAATAGAAATCATAGAGTGTTGAGATCTTAGGCGTGGCCAACACTGTCATGTAAAATGATGCTGTCCCACAAAATCAATCTATGAAGCACATATATGTTATAATATTTTCTGTTTAAATAAAATATACTCATTTTATGTCATTGGTAATTTTGTGTTATAAATATTTGAGCAAGAAGATCAACTTCTCCGCCTGCCCCCATCTTTTTCATTTGTAAATGGGAACTCACTTATGGTATTTATTGAAAGCCTACTATATTTTATGTACTATGGTATGACTTGAAATTCCATAGTGAACTATTGAGACATGAGTTTTACATACTAGTGAAAAGACAAAACAACAAAACACAAATAATTATAAGTTAGAATAAATGCTATGAAGAAAAGAGGCAAGAGATTGAAAGAAAGAAAGTGAAAATTAGCATGTCACATTCTGCTAGGGTCAAGAAGATGACAAATAATACTAGGAAGAGGGATTTGAGTGGGAGAGCAAGGGAGACAGAAGGGTGATAAAAACATAGAGGCTGGATCTCATGTTGTGTCACTGGCTGTCTTCATGACCATTGACAAGCCTTTTAATACGTTGCTGGTTTGATTTTCTGATTTGTAATGCAGTATTTCTTGAATCTACTTGAGAGAATTGTAAGAATTAAATGAGTTATCAAATGTAAAGACCTCAGCCTATGATGCCAGCATCCTATATGAGCGCTGGTTTAAATCCTAGCTGCTCCACTTCTGATCCAGCTCTCTGTTCTTGTACCAGGAAAAGTAGCAGAAGATGGCCCAAGTGCTTGGGCCTCCGCACCCATGAGGAAGATGCAAATGAAGCTCCTGGCTTCTGACCTTTCCAGCCCTGGCCATTGCAGCCATCAGGGTAGCATACTAGCAAATGGATGATTCTCTCTCTCTCACTCTCGCTCTCTCTCACGCTCTCTCACTCTGTGTGTTTGTGTGTGTGTGTGTGTGTGTGTGTGTGTGTATGTATGTATGTATGTGTCCTTCTCTCTGTGTAATTCTTTCAAATCAAAAATAAAATTAAAAAACAAGTAATGGCCTCAGAATGATACCTGGCTAATGATACCTGGTAATTAGTCACTAAAAGTTATTTTTCAATATGATAACAATCAGAGTTGATGCAGGAATTAACACCAAACAAGAAGGAAAGTATAAAATGAATGCAAAGCAAGGCAATTTTAGAGACTGGATATATTTATTATACAAACATGGTGCTTTCTGTACCCTCTTATTCCATTGTTCTCCTTGTTTTATTCTATCAAAATAGCAAACTAATATTCCAGGGGTCACACAATGCCTTGTCATATCTATTCCTTATCCTACTTTCTTTATTTTTGTAATTCAATTTTTTAAAACTTTTATTTAGTAAATATACATTTCCAAAGTACAGCTTATGGATTACAATGGCTTTTCCCCCCATAACTTCCCTCCCACCAACAACCCTCCCAACACCCGCTCCCTCTCCCATTCCATTCACATCAAGATTCATTTTCAATTATCTTTATACACAGAAGATCAATTTAGTATATATTAAGTAAAGATTTCAACAGTTTGCACCCACACAGAACATAAAGTGTAAAATACTGTTTGAGTACTAGTTATAGCATTAAATCACAATGTACAGAACATT
Organism: Oryctolagus cuniculus; assembly: GCF_964237555.1. Lineage (NCBI taxonomy): Eukaryota > Metazoa > Chordata > Mammalia > Lagomorpha > Leporidae > Oryctolagus > Oryctolagus cuniculus. The sequence goes on from NC_091453.1 coordinate 125,195,443, forward strand.
AAGGACAGAGATCCTACATGGGGAGTAAGTGCACAGTGACTCCTGTTATTGACTTAATAAATTGGCACTCTTGTTTAAGGCAGCAGTAATCACCCTAGGCTCTTGTCATGAGTTTCCAAGGCTATGGAAGCCTTTTGAGTTCGCCGACTTCGATCTTATTTAGACATGGTCATAGTCAAAGTGGAAGTTCTCTCCTCCCTTCAGAGAAAGGTACCTCCTTCTTTGATGGCCCATTCTTTCCACTGGGATCTCACTTGCAGAGATCTTTCATTTAGGTTATTTTATTTTTTTTTATTTTATTTTATTTTATTTTATTTTATTTTATTTTATTTTATTTTTGCCAGAGTGTTTTGGCTTTCCATGCCTATAATACTCTCATGGGCTCTTCAGCCAGATCTGAATGCCTTAAGAGCTGATTCTGAGGCCAGAGTACTGTTTAGAACATCTGCCATTCTATGAGTCTGCTGTGTATCCTGCTTCCCATGTTGGATCATCCTCTCCCTTTTTGATTCTATGAGTTAGTATTAGCAGACACTAGTCTTGTTCATGTGATCCCTTTGACTCTTAGTCCTATCAGTGTGATCGATTGTGAACAGAAATTGATCACTTGGACTAGTGAGATGGCATTGGTACATGCCACCTTATGGGATTGTATTGGAATCCCCTGGCACATTTCTAGCTCTACCATTTGGGTCAAGTCAGCTTGAGCATGTCCCAAATTGTACATCTCCTCCCTCTCTTATTCCCACTCATATTTAACAGGGATCATTTTTCAGTTAAATTTAAACACCTAAGAATAATTGTGTGTTAATTACAGAGTTCAACTAATAGTATTAAGTAGAAAAAAATACTAAAAGGGATAAAGTATTAAATTGTACATCAACAGTCAGGACAAGGGCTGATTGAGTCACTGTTTCTCATAGTGTCCATTTCACTTCAACAGGTTTCCTTTTTAGTGCTTGGTTAGTTGTCACCAATCAGGGAGAACATATGATATTTGTCCCTTTGGGACTGGCTCATTTCACTCAGCATAATGTTTTCCCAATTCCTCCATTTTGTTGCAAATGACTGGATTTCATTTTTTTTTTTTTTTTTACTGCTCTATAGTATTCTGTAGAGTACATATCCGGTAATTTCTTTATCCATTCTACTGTTGATGGGCATTTGGGTTGCTTCCAGGTCTTAGCTATTGTGAATTGAGCTGCAATAAACATTAATGTGCCGATAGCACTTTTGTTTGGCAATTTAATTTCCTTTGGGTAAATTCCAAGGAGTGGGATGGCTGGGTTGAATGGTAGGGTTATCTTCAGGTTTCTGAGGAATCTCCAGACTGACTTCCATAGTGGCTTTACCAGTTTGCATTCCTAGCAATAGTGGGTTAGTGTCCCTTTTTCCCCACCTCCTCGCCAGCATCAAGTCACCCATTCTAACTGGGGTGAGGTGAAACCTCATTGTGGTTTTGATTTGCATTTCCGTGATTGCTAGTGTTCCTGAACATTTTTTCATGTGTCTGTTGGCCATTTGGATTTCCTCTTTTGTAATATGTCTATTTAGGTTTGGCCCATCTCTTGAGTGGGTTGTTTTGTTGTTTTGGAGTTTCTTGATCTCTTTGTAGATTCTGGTTATTAATCCTTTCTTTATCAGTTGCATAGTTTGCAAATATTTTTCCCATTCTGTCAGTTGCCTCTTCACTTTCCTAACTGTTTCTTTTGAAGTACAGAAACTTCTCAATTTGATGCAATCCTAATTGTTAATTTTGGCTTTGACTGCCTGTGCTTCCAGGGTCTTTTCCAAGAAGTCTTTGCTGGTGCCAATATCTTGCAGGGTGTTTCCAATGCTCTCTAATAATTTGATGGTGTCAGTTTGTAGATTTAGGTCTTTAATCCATGTTGAGTGGATTTTTGTGTAAAGTGAAATGTAGGGGTCTTGTTTCATGCTTCTGCACATGGAAATCCAGTTTTCCCAGCACCATTTATTGAATAAGCTGTCCTTACTCCAGGATTTGTTTTAGATCCTCGATCAAACATAAGTTGGCTGTAGATGTTTGGATTGATTTCTCGTGTTTCTATTCTGTTCCATTGGTCTATCCATCTGTTTCTGAACCAGTACCATGATGTTTTGATTATAACTGCCCTGTAGTATGTCCTGAAGTCTGGTATTGTGATGCCTCCAGCTTTGTTTCTGTTGTACAAGATTGCTTTAGCTATTCGAGGTCTCTTGTGCCTCCATATGAATTTCAGCATCATTTTTTCTAGATCTGAGAAGAAGGTCTTCGGTATCTTGATTGGGATTGCATTGAATCTATAAATTGCTTTTGGGAGAAAGGACATTCTGATGATATTGATTCTTCTAATCCATGAGCATGGAAGATTTTTCAATTTTTTGGTATCCTCTTCTGTTTCTTTCTTTAATGTAATTCAAATTTTAAGATGGATTTAGATGAATTGATTTTGCATTTTTAAGGTATAAAAGTTTCATGTATTTCCTGCCTACAGATTCAGGAACATAGTGATACTTCCCACCCTACCCTTCCTACAGCCCATGCTCCCACCCTTCCTCCTCCTTCATCACCCATTCCCACTCTCAATTTTTACAAAGATTCATGTCCAGTTTACTTTATACTCATAAGACTAACCCCATAATATGTAAAGAGTTCAACAAGTAGTATGAAGAAAAAAACACTGTTTCTCCATAGTTGACACAATGGCTGTAAACAATCATCAAATCAAAATATCATTTTCACTCCTCTACATTTCCTTTTAGGTATTAACCTTGTGAATCATTTTTCCAATTTGAAGTCAGATAAAATAATCTTCAGGAAGGCATGTCTGCTTCTCCTTCTCTTCAAATAGTTTATGATACCTCCTGTAAATGATCTCAATAGTGCATGTTATGGAATTTTGTGTTCAAAAACCATTTCCTGTTTCCATTGGTCTCTTTCCCTTTTATAAAAAGCTATGAGCATCTCAAAGACAGAGACTAAGTAACACCTGTTGAACCATTTCTATAACTTTACATAGTGACTAATACATAGCACATAATTATTTGTTGAATCAATGAATGCATGTTTTCACTGGCATTATTCATTATTTTGTTGGATTTTGAGCAATTACACAGATAAAAATGAATTAGTGCTGCGTTAAAGAAAAAGGCAGGGCATAGAATTGGCTATGAGAAACACAAGTAACAACATTGCTAGCTTTTTGCATTGTATTTAATCTCCCTGACAACCTTATTAGATAATGTCAGTTATTCATATCTTCAGAAGTAGAAACTGAGGCATGAAGAGGTTAAGCTGGTTGCCCAGGTTGATGTGACTAATAAAATCATTGCTTTGCTATATTGCTGGAACTTTCACTTTTCATGGACACCTTGTTTAGAATCATGATAATTGAAATAGATTGCAAGAAAATAATAATATAAATGTTTCAAATGTGATGGTTAAATAAATTTGGTAAACATTACCTTCTCTTGAGGTTGAAGGATATGCTTTTACACATTAAAAACTTTAAAAAGTCCCATACTAGAGGACATAATTGCTTTTCTTAACACAGTGTAGCTTAATTGATGACAGATTTTCTTTTCTCCTTGGAACACCAATTAGTATTCATAAAAGCTATATTGTTAAAGAATGCACTTTGGGAAGTATTCAATAATCTATGGAAACACAGAAAAAAATTAGCCTCACATGATCATGCATAAAATATGCAGAATTTGTCTACTTCCTAAATTCTTCAGTAAAATGATCCCAGCAACTAGAATTACATGTAAAAAATAAAGTGGTAGAGATCAGATCAGGTGAAGGTAAGAAGGAAATGGTGCTTTACATAAAAGTTTTATGTAAAATGTTTAGAAGAAATATTTATTTGAAATGGAGTGTTACACACACACACACACACACACACATACACACACACACACACAGATCTTCTATTCACTGGTTTACTCCCCAAATGACCCCATGGCTGAGTCTGGGCTAGCCAGCAGCCAGCAGCCTAGAACAACATCAATGTGGGTGGCAGGGACCCAAGCACCTTGGCCATCTTCTGCTGCTTTTACAGGTTTGTTAGCAGGGAGCTGGATCAGAAACAGAAGAACTGGGACTCTAACCAGCGCTCATATGGGAAGCTGGTGTCCCAGAAAGTGGCTTAACCCATTGAACCACAATACCAGCCCCTACATTAAAGTTTTGTGTGAAGTTGTCTGAAAAATATTAAATGCTTATGCAAAGAGACAAAAAATGTTTCCCAAATTATCTGTGTGCTAGTTGATTGTGACGATGTTCCTAAGGTAGACCCAGATGACGTTCTAGACTCCTGAGATTGGCCTGGCCCAATCTGTTGTGGTCCTATGCAGAGTAGAAACAGTAGATGGAAGATCTCTGTCTTTTCTTCTCTCTCTGAAACTCTGCCTTTCAAATACATAAGTCTTAATCCCAAATATGAGGTCTGTAGTAGTCCTACCATACTCATGCTTTTTTCTAATACTCTTGTTTCCATAAATATTATGGTTATGTTATTTAATTATATATATTTTTAATTATTTATTTATTTATTTTGACAGACAGAGTTAGACAGAGCAAGACAGAGAGAAAGGTCTTCCTTTCCGTTGGTTCACTCACAAATGGCCGCTATGGCCAGTGTGCTATGGCCAGTGCACTGCGCCGATCCGAAGCCAAGGAGCCAGGTGCTTCTCCTGGTCTCCCATGTGGGTGCAGGACCCAAGGACTTGGGCCATCCTCCACTGCCTTCCCGAGCCGCAGCAGAGAGCTGGACTGGAAGAGGGGCAACTGGGACAGAATCCGGTGCCCAAACTGGGACTAGACCCCAGAGTACCAGTGCTGCAGGGGGAGGATTAACCTAGTGAGCCGTGGTGCCAGCCCATTTAAGTATATATAAAGATATATAATCAGATATCAAAATTATATAAAATTATATATAAAATTTTATGGTTTTATAAAACAGAAGTATAAGAACAAGTTGGGATCTAGTTAGATGTTTGTATACATTTAAGTAATATAAAAATTATCAGCACTGAGAATATGATCTATAAAATAATTGGATATAGTTTTTAAATAGAAGCTGAAGAACAATATATCCCTTTAACTTAGGGGTTCTCAAGTTGGGGAACTCAGAAATGTATGAAGTTATTATAGTTGTCAGAAAGCCTGGGTGCTACTACATACAAGTATCATAATTTAAAAATCAGTAAGTAGAGATGTTAAATGTCCTGCAAGGGCTCAAAATATACTTGAAAAACATAGTCTACTATTGTTGTTTTTATCATTACTATTTCATTATGCTAAAAATTTGAATACTTTTATTAAATAGTCTCTCAGGCGATTTTGGTCACTATATTAGAGGCCAATTTAAGCCCAGATCTAGCAAGTGCCCTGTACTTTATGTTCTGTAAGTGTAGATACCCATTTGACTCTTTGTTTACTACTATCCAATTCATTTTCCTTTTTCATTCAGAATTATTTCATAATTTATAACCATACTCATTCCATGAATGTGTTTGCTTATGTATGTGTACAGACATGATTGACTATATGATTGTCTAGTTTGGACTATAGTTATTTGATTTATATCTCTATAAGCATCATTTCTTTTACTATAGATCCTTCTGCTTATATTTGTGTCCTCAAAAGATTACAACTTCTTTCAATCCTTCCTAGCACTTAGCTGAGTGTTTCTTTTATTTTTCTGTTTTTTTTTTTTTCTGTCCATACAAATTTCTTAACCTTTCATTGTCTAAATTTTGTCATCAATAAAATGAGGGAAAGGACACCTATCTCATGGGTTTGTGTCAATGACTGTCACATGTAAGTGGTGAATAAGATTTAGGTATAGAAAGCTATTTTCATGTTGTGCAGTGAATACATTTCAAATTTTGACAGACTCAATTGAAAAACAACTGACATTTTAGAGTTCAACAAAAGCATGGTGCAATGATTACAAGGAGCAAAGCAAAGCACAGGGAAAGGAGTCATCCTTCTCCAATAATAGATAGCTCTAGAGGGTCCTTATATTTTCATTAGGATGTTTTACCACTCTGTCACCCTTTCACCCTGGATGCTAATGAAAGGGTTAAAGAATACAGTGACAGCAGAGATAATAGTCTTTGGGACTATAGTTTCAATTAACTATAAATTTAAATACATGTTGAGGAAACAAGATGACAAAAGATCACATTTCTAAATGTCAACCCATATATTTTCTAATCAAGTTAAAAATGTATCCTCTGTGAGATGAAAATACTCAATATGATGTGAAGAGTAGCAAGTCAATTACCAGCATACACCTCATTTTATTTGTTTATTTTAACTTACAAATAATAGTTGTGCATATTTGTGTGGTACAATGTGATATTTTTACCTATATATACTTTATATAAAGATTTGATTAAACTAACATATCCATCCTGTCACCAACTTCTAAATTTTTTATGATAACAATATTAAAAATTTTTTAAACAATTTTGAAATATACATTAGTACTAACTGTTAAGTTTGGAATAGCTCGGGGTTCTGGCCTTTTGTACCCCCCAGAAAAAGGAGATGGAGACTGACCTCAACAGACACAGGTTGCTTTATTTGAAGCAAAGAGGTTGGTGACCATCTGTTCTTGCAAAGAGACTGTACACTAGTCACTTTTAGAACTCAGGTTTTTATCTGGTTAAGGAGGGGATTTGCCACTACACGGGGAGCGGGGTAGGAGGCTGTTGGTGGAAAAGTAGCCGGCTCTTTGAGGTCTCAGGGAAGTTTCTTCTTGTCTGTTTCATAGCTGCACTGTGTAGCTTATCTACTTTGCCATTTGCATTGCAAGGAGTTGAGAGGGGTCTGGTTAAGCACCAAGGTTCTTGACAAAAGGGAGGAAATGGTGGGGGGGAGGAGGAGGACACAGGGGAAAGATGCAAAATGTTCTTTATTCCAGCACCTAGAGGCAAAAAGGAAAAGGGGTGTTGATTTCATTTGGCTACTTCCTACTGAGAAGGGGCCATGTGGATGCTGGGGTTTGCCTCTAGAGCCCTGAGTCCTCTTCAGTTTGTGAGGAAAGGGGCTGGTGTCCTTGACTGAGGTGGTAGAATAGCATCATGGCCTTAACCTGGTCTTGGGAGATGGCTTTGATGCGGTTCTGTAAGGAATTTTGGAACAAATTAAATAGGCATGGTCCAAATATCAAGGCCATAGGGATGACAGTGACAGGCTGAAGAAGAGGAGCTCACCATGCCTACTCCCCCAGTGTAGCAGTCCTCCCCATGTTTTGCGGGTTTTAAGTCTGTGCACTCCCATATTCTATTTTTTATTTTCTCTGGGAATCAGTTACCAGACTGGTAGTCATAATAACAGTACTCTTCTCCCAGGAAAAGACAGGTTCCACCCTGTTGTGCTGTCAGGAAGATCTAGTGCTCTCCTGTTTTGCAGGGCCATGGATGCCAGGGAGATTATTTGTTCTTGTAAGGAGGAGGACCCTGGTGGGGGCTCTCAAAATCAGTGTCTATTTGTTGGGCCAATTGGTTTAAGGAGTGCTGAGAGAAAATTTTTTTTTTTTTTTTTTACTGTAAAGTGGATGTTTAATGATTTCCCATGAAAACTTTCACAAAATTGCCCTTGTTTGATAAGAAGGGAGCACTCTTCTGTGAAGTTCTCCCAGGCTGTTACCCCTCAAGATTTGGCTTTCTCCAGTCACACTCTTAATAAGCAGATGTCATTCTTTGATCCTGTGGAATATCAATAAGCAAAATGCCTCAAGCATCCCAAAAAACTTGCCATGACAGTTTCTCTTTGCTGGTCTACTTTTGCTTGGACTGGTTCACTTCTCCTTCTTGGTAGCCATTGCTTTGATCGTGCTACATCTTCAGCACCATATTGGTTAAAAAAAATCTTGCTTCATTTCTAGTTACAATTCTTCAAATTAATGCTTCAGGATCTGGATGCTATATGTACAATTTCCATTGAAACTTTGATCTTGTTTGCAGCTGATCTGGGCATAAAAGTTTTGCTACATGTTACACAGAAGGTTTGTTACACTTTAAGTTTTCTGTTAGAATTATGTAAGCTGAACTGATTGTGATCTCTGTGGCTTTCTGTTGCTAATCATCAGTCCTCCCCAAATAGCCATGAAAGAGTATTAATTTTATTCCCACAAATGGATATGACAGTCTGTAGCTGTGGGTTTCATTTTCAACATCATCATATGCTTCCTTAAAATGAGTCATCTATTTGTGAGTTGCTCACGTTTTTGCAGTGTTGTTTCCTTAAACTGTTCATAAAGCATCAATAATTTCCCTAATTCTTCTATCCAAGCTACATGATCAATTTGTTGTTTGGTCTTGCCTCAATTTGACCAGAATTCCTATTGCCTTTTCACACTGATGTCTTCTCTTTCTCTGTGCCTCAAATTAGATCCTGTTCAGACATGTTATAGCAAGTTACTACAAGCTTACTTTGTTCTAGAATATTTTAATAACCATGAGTGGTTTTCTCACAATACACACTTTCCATGGGCTTTTACATTTTTTGTATATGCATGGCAAGAATGCAACATTAGGTTTTGAAAACAGACAAGTATGACCACTTGATAATAAAGACTTCTTCATTGCATAACTCACAATTGGGTATAAAGAAAGGAAAGGAAGACTTTAAAGATGCATTGTCGATGGAACAAAATTCCTATTTCCTACTGCCTTCAGGAACTCTAAGCTTGCTCTTTCTCTCTCTCCCCAGACAAACTTTGTCTCAGAAAGGAGACAAGCCATCAGTCATTTACTCTTGAAGGAAATTCAATCAGTTGCCTTTCTCTCATATGTGGTTTTATTAAATATTCTTTTTTTTTTAACTTTTATTTAATGAATATACGTTTCCAAAGTACGAATAATGGATTACTATGGCTTCCCCCCCATACCGTCCCTCCCACCCACAACCCTCCCCTTTCCCACTCCCTCTCCCCTTCCATTCACATCAAGATTCATTTTCGATTATCTTAATATACAGAAGATCAGCTTAGTATACATTAAGTAAGGATTTCAACAGTTTGCTCCCACACAGAAACATAAAGTGAAAAATAATAGATGATTTTTTTTAATGATGATGACATCAGATCAGACCTATTGTCATGTTTAATCCCAGTGAGAGTCAAGTTGGGAGTTGATAGTTTCTTTTCTTTTCTTTTTTTTTTTTTTTTTTTTACAGAGGATCAGTTTAGTATGCATTAAGTAAAGATTTCAACAGTTTGCACCCCCATAGAAACACAAAGTGAAATATATTATTTGAGTACTCGTTATAGCATTAAATCTCAATGCACAGCACATTAAGGACAGAGATCCTACATGAGGAGTAAGTGCACAGTGACTCCTGTTGTTGACTTTACCAATTGACACTCCTGTCTATGGCATCAGTAATCTCCCTATGCTCCAGTCATGAGTTTCCAAGGCTATGGAAGCCCCTTGAGAGAAAATTTTTTAACAGGGGTCTAGTCAGTAGCAGAGACTGCCACTAATCCTGCCGAAGAATTAGGACAAGGACTGGCTGCAGGCAGCATGGGGTGACAATGCATTTAAACAGAACAGATATTTGCATAGGAGTGAAGTTACTGAGACCACCATGAAGGTTCCCCAGAGCCAGGGATCTTCGACCAGGAGTCATAGGTTGTTGAATGAGGAGATTTGAGGTGAAATCATCCAGAGGTCTTCCTGAGGGCTGTGAAGAAGGCATGGAGTTGAGGCAGGGTAAAGACCATTAGACTGGAAAGTGAATGTAAGATGGATCCTGCTCAAAAATGGGAGATAATTTGGTTAGTTTGAGTAATATAGGGACTTGGGGGTGGCATGGGAGGGGGTATTGTGGAAGGGGCCTCTCTAATAGCCAAGGCCTGCAGGATCTGGTTAGCATGTTTCCATAGACACGACCTGAGAGCTGAAAGGAGGGGAGAGGGCAAGTTGGAGGGAAGGGGAGGGGGAGATCTCAAGCCCCAGAATAGCAGGGGATCCGCCAAAGATGGCTTCAAAGGGACTGTGCTAGAGGGGTTTCTTTGGCAGAGCTCTACGTTTTGGGAGGGCTAAGGGTAGGAGTTTCATCCAGTCTAAATGGGGTTCTATGGAAAGTTTGGTGAGCGTTTATTTCAAGGATCTGCTAGTCCTCTTGCCCTTTCCTGATGATTGGAGCCTATAAGGAATATGAAATTTCTGAGGGATATGTAAACATTGAGTGACTTGTTAAGATGCCCGGGGAGTGAATTTGGGTGTATTGTCTGACTGAAGGGAGGAGTGGAAGCCAAAACATGGTGTAATTTCTGTAAGGAGGAAGTAAGCAACTATAGGGGCTCTTTTCTTCATGGTGGGGAACACCTCGACCCACCCTGAGAATGTGTTGATGAATACAAAGAGATATTTCACTCCACACATGGGTGGCATGTAAATAAAGTCTATCTGCCAGTCAGTGACAGGGAGGAAGCCGCACATATGGTGAGCAAGGAACTTTGGGGGTGGAAGATTGGTGCCTAGATATGTCTGTGGGCAGGTGGGGCAGGTCATAATGAGGCTTTCTAGAGATTGCTGGTCTAGGGGTCATGAGGACAGCTGAGTCTTTACAAATTGCAGTGAAAAAGGGGTATATATGAGACAATTTCAGGGGTAGAAGGGTTAGATGGGTGTTGGGGCAATTTTGAAGTTGTAGCCATCAGGGCAAGTAGAGAGTTTTGGGGGCTGACCAAAGGGTGAGTGAGGGCACTCTGTTTTGTCCCTTGGTCTGTGATATTATTTCAAGTGGTTGGGGGAATCTATCTCTTTGGTGACCCTGACAGTGCAGTATGGTGACTTATTTGGAAAGGAGGGTTGTGTCAAGAAGAGATTTAATGAGAGAAGCATTAACTACAGGAGTGCCCTTCTGAGTGAAAATGCCATGTTCTCTCCAGATAAGGATATGAGAATGAAGAATATTATAGGTGTATTTGAGTCAGTGTGGATGTTTACTGTGTATCCTTTGTTAGTGTGAGAGCTCAGCAGAGTGCAATAAACTTTGCCTGTGAGAAGTAGTCTTGGATGACAGGGGTTGTACCTCTAATAAGGTATGTTTCGGGGGATTAGAGATGTTTCATTGTATGCTTGCCTATCCTGCCACATAGGGTGGTGGTTTTGTGAACTGCCATTGATGAACCAATGTGGGATGTGGGGGTCTTGAAGAGGCTCATCTGTGGTGTGGGCAAAGGGGTTGAGGGTGAGATCTAAGACCTTATCACAATTATGTGTTATAACTTGTGAATCTCAGGTATGGAGGGGGAGGAGTGATGCAGGATTAAGATAGAGCATGGAGGAAGGATAATGTTGGATGAGGCATGTAGTATCTGAACCCTGAAAGAAGGAAGAGAAATAAAATTCTAATGGCTCACAATGTTTTAGAGGTAATGGGGTGAGTGAATATGTGGAGGTGAGGTAGGAGACCCATGGGCAAGACAGGGTTCAAGCAGAAGGTGGCTTCTCAAGGAGGCTAACTGCTGGCTTACAAAAAATGTCTACATAGAGGTCATGTGCATGTCCATCTACAATCTCCTTGCTTTAATTTTTGAGGAAATAGATCTAACAAGCAGATTAAATATGCAAGGTAAGATCTCAACTTGGTGGCCGTTTTAATCAGACTAGGCGCTATGGAGTTTCCCAGCACTCTTGGTGAAATGGCGCACCTACCCAACCCCATGGCCAGTCCTGCTAGGCCCCGGCGTGTGCAGTCTTCCCTGTAAATGAGGGACCACAGCCTTTCTCTGCACTCTATTCCAGCCAATGTGGCCTGCCACACCCAAGCAGGCTTAGCCAGATATCTCTTGGGAAAGGGCTCCCCAGGGCTGCTTTTTTAGTCTCCATTTCCAATTCAATAACCTCCTCACTAGGAGGGGGGCAGGGGAAATGCCTCTGGCTACTGCTGGCCTTAGCTAAGGGAGCAAGAACCTTAATCCATTAACCCTTTCCAACTTGATGGGTTTTTCTCTTTACAGTTAAGAAAAACTTAAGCAATGGGCTCATACGCTGATGATCAACTCTTTTCTGTAAAGCTGTAGCTAACTTATCTAATGAGAGTTTTCATGTGTCTTGAAGGTTTCACATTTTTCTATTGCCAGTATGAGTCTTGATTGGAAAAACTACAATACAAAGCTGTTTACGTTATTTGCCTGTCTTTAATGTTTGAGTGATTACCTAACTCTGATCAGATCTAGCCCACAGCCTTGGTTAAACGCACTAATTTTTGACTAAAATGGTTTGACTCTCTGATAGTTTAAATTCTAAACCGAGTCTTTCAACTTTGGGGCTTCCAGTCGGATCCCTGGAATTCTCAAAGGATGAGACTCTAAATTTGTTAAAGTAACAGCTGTTTCAGTCAATTCAAATTATACAAAGTGTATTAAAATGTAGTAAATGATGTCAAATCTATGTTGTATTCATGTTTTTGCTTTTCAGCTAGAGTAGTCCTATAAAAATGAGATTAAATTCTGTGTATACAAGCCTTTATGTTGTTAACTAAAGTAAGCCAATACAGATTGGTTAAAAAAGTTGGGCTAATGCAAACGCCCTTTGGTTTGCTTACTCAGTTTTACATGTCTTTGATATGCTTTAAACTTGTTTCTCTTAAGGATGAAGATCTTTTCAAACTTGTAACCATTCACTAGTGACTGTGTTTGCTGCTCAAGTGGTGTTATCTATCTTTTTGTTACTTAAAAGCATGGAAATGTAATTTTGACTTTTAATTCAGATAATGGTGTGGTATTCATTAATAACTCAGTGTCTTAAGTCATCTAGGCATCAGTGCTAAGTAAAATATGGAAAATGTATTATGTGTACTTTTAACATCTTAAATTTGATAAGAGAGACTGTTTAAGTTTGTCAGCATGTATTCTCATAGGTTGTCCACACATGACAATTCAAGACTGTAAAAGTAACTACAGGTATAAAGTTTCAGAAGGTGTGAGCAAGTCATGAAAAGTTGTAAAAAGTTTACAATTTTAAAACATTGTTTACAAAGTTTTCTATAAGTTAAATGTTAATGCCAAAATTACACTAACCTAAAGTTGAAGTCTGATCTTCTGTTATAACAATGGGGTTTTTTTAAAATGTGTACTAATGTTAGTAATTATCTGGAAATGGTCTCAATCATAAATCTTAAAATCTGTTCTTGCAAAAACTATAATGTCTCTTTTTAACAGTGTCTGCTTAATCAGTTACTCTGCCATTTCTAAAGTTAGGTCATGTAAGCTCTTTAACTCTGTTAAATAGTTCTGAGTTATGTGATAGTTTCATGTGCCAACTCTTATGTTCAAATTTTTTTTATTATTTCTGGTTTATTCAACAACAAGAAACATAGAATCCATATTCTGCCAAAATAATCTGTGTACTCTACTATCTGTTAAGTTATGATTGATAAAAAGTATTAAGTCTTAAAAAGTTATGTTAAATATTATTATGATCAGATCTGGTCTAAAAGTATTAAAATCACCCTGACTAAATGTTAAGGAATTCTATTTTGACCAGATACTCTAAGTTCTCTTGGCACCTTTAACAGACTTTCTGAAAATCAAAGTTTTAAATTTTCTGGACTTTTGATACCTCCAGAGGGGCCCCTGGAGATGTCAAAAGATATATCTCTCATCTCACAGAGATAATAACCAATTGGGCTGCTTAGATTAAAAGTGGTGCCAAGATGTACTATGATACTAAACTTCAGTTATAAACATGTTTCTAGCTGCTCCAGTCTCTGGCTCAGAAGCCAGATCCTTTAAAGAGGGACTGACAAAGTCTAAAGCATCCCATGGTAATGATTTATATCACCTCAATGCCCAGACCTTACGATTAAGATACGGAATCACCCGGGAACAGGCAAGGCAAATTGTAAAATCCTGCCCTTCCTGTGTTACATTTCTCCGGGTCCCTCATTATGGTGTAAATCCTAGAGGTTTTATGCCTAATCAGCTTTGGCAGATGGATGTTACTCATTTTCCTGAACTTGGTAAACTAAAATACATACATGTCTCTTTAGATACATGTTCAGGTTTTGTTTTTGCCACCCCGCAATCTGGCGAGGCTGCCAAACATGTCATCTCTCATGGCCTTCAGGCCTTTGCTGTTCTAGGAAACCCTATACAGATAAAAACTAACAATGGCCCAGCGTATACTTCCAACTCTTTTAAGCACTTCTGTACTAACTTCCACATCTCTCATCACCGGGATTCCTTATAATCCCCAGGGACAAGGTATTGTGGAACGAGCACATGCCACATTAAAAAATTATTTATAAAAAATAAAAAAGGGGGAATACAGGACCATGGTATATTCCCCACAAAAATGGCTATCACATGCTCTTTTCATTTTAAATTTTCTAATACTGGATAATCAAGGGAAAACTGCAGCTGATTGTCTCTGGCATCCTGAAACCAAAAGACAACAAGTCTACGTGAAGTGGAAAGACCCTCTAACTGCTCAATGGTACGGACCTGACCCTGTTTTAATATGGGAACGTGGACATGTTTTTATATTCTCGCAAAAAGACAATGAAGTACGATGGTTACCTGAGCGACTGGTGCGGCAAACAGACAATGTCACAAAGCAGCCCCTTGATCTTCATTATGATAACATTGCTGATGGGAATCCCCCTGAAGATGAATGAAGCTTGCTGGCTCACATCAAGCCAAACCTACGTTACCACCTCTGTTGGTTCGCCGGTAGTTCTAAATTGTTCATGTACTTATGATAATGGAATTAAAACAGCAGGGTTTGTACAATGGGTAAGGAACAATCAACCCTTGTTCCGTATTGGGAGGGCTATAGTTGAAAACCAATGGCTTAATGTGACTGATCAATCAAAAAGGGAAAATACTGATTTTAGCATATCAAAACTGGTCACATTGACAGACTCGGGTATACCTTTGTCAATTCTAGAAAAGAGGCCTCGTTGATGTATTGGTCAAAACTGTTAAAGTAACTCTTATGGTCAATTTCTCCTTCTCTGTCGAAAGTAGAAATTTCTGGCTACATTTAGCTGCCATTAACTACTTACTACTGAAAGATCATATAAGCTGTGACTTGATTCCTGGAAGTTTCTGCTTTAATATCTCAAATAATATCTGGTACAGCAGCTAAAAGGTGAACTTCAGCATATGTTTCTAACTAATCCCTTTTCTTTTGGTGGATCTCAATGGACCCACTGGCTTTTGATGTTGCTGGGTCTTTTGTTGCTGCTCCTGCCTTTTTTGTCTGTGCCTCCCCTGTATATTCCAATGCCTCTTTGTGTCATTTGGTGCCATTTGGTCTGAGATTTTAAAGTTGTGTTCACAGCTTCACCTCCAAGCCAAAAAGGATGGCATTGAATTCCAATGACGGGTAAGACTCGGTCTCCTTGTACCAACCTAAGACAGGAGCCTCAGAGAATGTCTGGGGTGTCCAATGACGGGTAAGGATAAGAAGAGACACAGGCAACCTAAGACAGGAACAATGCCTCAAAAAATAAAAAAGGGGGAAATGTGGGCAGCCACAGGTAGTCGCTCCCTTTGTTTACACTTAAAACATATGAATGGAGACTTCCAGGTAGAGACAAATGGGCTAGGGAGATTCCGGGAAGAGGCAGGAAGAACCTAAACCTCTCACAAGAGATAATATAGATAATCAGTCACACCTGAAACCTGCATTTATCACCTAAGTGTTTTATTGTAACCTTAAAAGCCTTTTTGATATGTAAATCTTTTGTGCTCCCTCTTGTAAACAACTGGTCATGTTTAAATACTACTGGATTTGTTCAATAAAGGAGCCTTTATCAGGAAAAAAAAATATGCAAGGTAAAACTAAAGACAAATTTATTATTAGAGGATGTAAGAAAAATGCTGTCCAAACCAGGGGGCAGTTTTTCATTGAGAAAAATAGATTGAAAACAGATTATGGGGCCGGCGCCGTGGCTCACTAGGCTAATCCTCCGCCTAGCGGCGCCGGCACACCGGGTGCTAGTCCCGGTTGGGGTGCCGGATTCTGTCCCGGTTGCCCCTCTTCCAGGCCAGCTCTCTGCTGTGGCCTGGGAGTGCAGGGGAGGATGGCCCAGGTGCTTGGGCCCTGCACCCCATGGGAGACCAGGAAAAGCACCTGGCTCCTGGCTCCTGCCATCGGATCAGTGTGGTGCGCCGGCCGCGGCGGCCATTGGAGGGTGAACCAACGGCAAAGGAAGACCTTTCTCTCTGTCTCTCTCTCTCACTGTCCACTCTGCCTGTCCAAAAAAAAAAAAAAAAAAACAGATTATGGAAAAATAAATTGATAGCTTTGTATTTAAAATTTTGCTTTTATAACCTTCTATGACTTCCTCACCTTCTGCAACTTACTTAAACCTTTTTAGTATTTCACTCCAGTCTAGAGTAAACTAGCCATTAGGATAAATTCTTATAAGTCTTTTCATTTTTTCATTCAAAATTCTATCTTAACCTTTCTAATAATATACTTTTATGCTTAAACCCAATGTCCAGTTACAGCTGAACCAAAATTTTATGTATGAGGTTATTATTTACTGTTATGTTAGGTTTAAAGGAGGAGAGCATCTATCAGAGTAGAGGGACACCCCTCTGGTTGGAGAGAGAGAGAGAGAGAGATTTTTAATGAGAATAATCTGATAGGTGACAGAATAAGTGGTAATTATGGAAAAGGAGATATGCTTGGTGAGCCTCTTGGTTTGAGAGGCCAGTAGTCTTGATCATTATTCTACATGGGTTGGAAGAGATATCTCTCAGGTAATGTTAGGTAGGGGACCTAATGTTAGGAGGGAGACTGTGTGTGTGTGTGTATGTGTGTGTTTGTGTACGTGTGTGTGTGTTTGTGGTACATTGCTGGGTAGAGAGCTTCATGGGTATGGAATTCCTGAAAATTCTTCCTCCTAAGATTTTATAATGGACTTGATGGCCCTCTGGGTGCAGAGCTGGGAAGCCACTAGTTAGAGAAGCCTTTGGAGCTGAGCCCACTGAGAAAGTGGTGGGGGTGGGCTTGGGGGTTTGAAGTGAGGCTTGAAGAGCAGAGTTGTTTGTTGGAGGAGGTGCAGAGTGTCTGATAAGGTGGTGGTGGTGGGTTTGAAAGAAAGGCTCTCTGGCAAAGTTTAAGTGCATTGTTTTAGCACTTTGGGACTTCCCAGGTGCAGTGCTTTCTGGAGCAATAAACATTTTGTTATCCTTTACAGTAATTAATTATTCCCTCTAGAGGAGAGAGTAGAAGAACGGAGGAGGAGGATTCAGGAAGAGAGAGGCAGTTTTGGTTGCCCCAGAGGGGAAGGATCAGGGCATCAGGCAGAGGGGAGGGAGAGATGGAGATCTGGGGACAATCAGAGGGGTGGAGTTGTAGACAAAAGATTGAGATGGAGTTTAGTGGTGGTATGAAGACTGAGACTTTAGTTTGGAGAGGAGATCTCTGCCCATTAGGGGCATGGGACATTGTGGCTCACAAGAAAGGCATGGGCCAGAGTAACAGAGCCAAATGTATAGGGAAGGAGTGGGGGTCCCGAGACTCTTTTAATGGACATGTCAGAATCCAGAGTGAGGCCTGAAAATGTTGTCAACAGAGAGAAAGAGGTCCCTATATCTAGGACAAGAGAAACAATCTGTCCAGCCACTGTCCCAATGACCTAGAGTTCTTTGGACAAATCAGAATCTCCAACCCGGGTCAAAGAACCCAGGTCCTATCATTGGAACTGTTATGCTGGCAAGGGGTCAGGGTGGAGGAAGTCACCAGGGGTACCAGGGTGTCCCTGGAAACCATCCCATTTCCAGTGACTTCATTGACCACATGTGGGGCACATAATTGTTGGGGGCTTCAGGTTGGGACATGCTTGTGCCATGTCCAGTCTGGTTATAGCAAAAGCAGGGACCAGGAGGGGTTCCTGCTTTTGAGTGTTAGTATCAGGGCCATTGGGATTTTGGTTTCAGAAGGCCAAGGCCAGCATTTTATATTTGGTTTTTCTGTCTGGTCCTTTTTCTCTTTTTGCCTCATCCTCTTGGTTGTTTTATACCTTAAAGGCCACATCTACGAGCTCCTTTGTGTGGGGGGGAGGGGGTTGGCCCTTTTTTTAGAGTTTGCATCTGTCATCAGGTGCTAATTGGCTAATGAACTGAAGATGAAGACAGAGTCCCAGCTTGGGTGGTTACACCTGGATTTGTATCTTTTTGGACTGTTTCAGTAAGGAGAGATAAAAAGAGAGTGGGATCTTCATCAGGGCCTTGGGTAATTTCCTTACCTTGTTATAGTTGACATAGGCATGAATATTTTTCTGCATGCCTTCCAGGAGACAGGTTACCATATGATTAAATTGCCATGTACCTGACTCCCCAGGCTGATACATCCAGTCTGGGTTGGTACCCAGGAGAGCAATGTCTGCCATTGGATATAGTGAGGGGTCTTGTTCATGAAGGTAGTCTGCATGAATCCCAGCTGAGCACCAGATGTGTGCCTTTTCATTGGCAGTAAGTATAGAGGTTAATATATAATAGATGTCTCCCCAAATTAAAAGGTACACTTGAGGGAGGCAGAGGAACTGTTTCTTATATTTAGTTGGTTTTTGAAAAGGCGCCTAGCTTTTCCTTAATCTTGCCTGTGTCAGACAAATAAAAGGGGACATGGACCCTAGTGGGTCCCTCTGACCCTGCCACTTCCCTTAGGGGGAACGTATGTGTTTGTCTGTGGCTCTGGGACCAAGTGAGGGGAGGGATCCAGTGAGACGGGGGCATGGGGGCATGCTCTGCTTGGGGCATGGGGAGGGGAATGGGTGTAGCCAGCCCATGTGGTTGGCTGGGGGGGACTGGAGAAGGTAGTGGGGAAATGGGGATTGGGGAAAGGAGAAAGGAGACAGATGAGTCTGTTTGGTCTGGAGGGGAGGTAAGAGAAACCTCTATAACTGTAGGGGTGCTAGTGTAGGAGGTAGAGGGAGTTTGGGAATGAGCTTCTGGGAGAGTCCGGGAGATTGAGAAGGGGTTGTTATAGGGAAGTTGAGCGGTTCGGGCAGTGCAGTGGGTAAGGATTGGTAGCCAGAGGGCTCATTAGCTGTATCAAACACATCTACATTGAGGGGTAAGGAATTGGCTTTGGATGCTGAGGTGGGTCTAGGAGGAAAAGAGAGGGAAGAAAGAATGAGTTCATAGGAGGAACAGTCCTTACATAAAGACAGTCGGTTGCAAAAGGTAAAGAAAGCCTGCAGCTATTTGGGAAGAAACCAATCCCACATGGTTGGAAATGGGGAGTGGGAGAAGAGCGGGAGGAGGGAACCTCTGACTACTTTCCATTCCATTTGGGGATGTTACATAGGTTCGTGAATAAAGAACATTTTGGTTAACGGTGCAAATTCTGGCCAGTGGTGGCGGTTATCCCATTTGTATTGAGGCCAAATCTGTGGGCATGAAGGTATCATTTTGCAAACTAGAAGGTCCTCAAGTGCCAGAGGCTTAAGAATCTTCAACATGCAGGCCAAGGGCAATTCTTTGGGAATTGAAATGTTGGGCCCTATGGTGCAAGATAGAGAGACAGGATTCCTGCCTCCAGGCCAAGTCATCGCTTGACACAGAGGCTGGAGGAACAGAGATGGGGATGCAGCAGTGAAATCAGGCATCCCCTTGTTCACTGTGGGCCAGGCCAGAGCTGGAGCCAGTAGGCAGAGTGCATGCAGCAGTGAACTTAGGCGTCCCCTCATTCACTGGTGGGAGCGACCAAAGCTAGAGCTAAAGGAGGAGGATCTGAGTACTGGACCCAGAAGACAATACCCTAGAGTACCTCTAGAATATGTTCAGATGGAGGAGTCTTACCTTACCACACAAGGGGCCAATACCAGTGTCTGGAAATAATTTGAGGCCCCTACTCTGGAGGTCAGCTTAATAGGAAAGGGGGGGAGAGAAGATGAAAATCTGAGGGTCAGGCTCACACCGACTGCCAGTGAGCTCAGCAGGTAGGTAGTGGTGCTCCTGATTGCCCCAACAGGATGGAATGGGCTGGCAAGAGAAGGGCCAAAAGCTTAGGGCCAAGGCAGCTCAGCTCCCCAAGCCCAGTCAGAAATGTAAGAAAAGGGAGATGACACTAGGATACCCACTTGTGCAGTCAAGGCCTAGTTTCCACCTAGGAAAGTTCCAGCCTGCCAGAGAATAGCCCTGGCCAGAGGCTGTCAGTCATCCACCAGGCTATTCCCAGTCTCATGCGTCCATGATCTTTCACTTAAAGTAAGATAGAGGCGATAGGAAACAGCAGGTAAAGACAGGCAGGTTCGAGGTCATGGGAGCAGATCAGCTCGGGGTCCCACCTGGATGTGCTGGTTACCACAGAGAGCCAGATGTTCAATGGTCACTTCATGGTCCTCACCCCAGTTGCCACAGAAATAAAAAAAAAGTTCAGAAGGGAGGGAGGGGGTTAAGACAAAAAAAACCCATTCCCCATGCAGGCCACCCAATGTTAGGTTTGGAATAGCTCTGGGTTCTGGCATTTGTACCCCCAGAAATTAGAGATGGAAAAAGATGGAGACCTACCTCAAGAGAGACAGGTTGCTTTATTGGAAACAAAGAGGTTGGAGACAGTCTGTTCTTGTGAAGAGTCTGTGCGCTGGGCACGTTTAGAACTCAGATTTTTATCTAGTTAAGGAGGGAATTTGCCATTACCCAGTGGAGGGGGAAAGAGGCGGCTGGCAGAAAAGTGGGGGGCTCTCTTGTCTGTTTCGTAGCTGCCCTGTGCTATCTGCTTTGCTGTTTGCATTGCAAGGAGTTGAAAAGGGTCTGGTTTGGCACCAAGGATCTCTACAGGAGAGGAAATGGGGAGAGGGTAGAGGAGGTGGAAAGTGAGGAGGGGAAAGACGCAACTTACTATCTGCGTACATGTTGCCATGCAGTGTAACAGGTACAAAGTCTCCATCAGATTGGAAGAATAAGTTTCAGTGATCCATTCCCAGAATACATTTTGATCACTTATCCTACTCAGCAGCTACTTGGCCCAAGAAAATATGGTTTATTCACTTCATTTAAAGGTATATTTTCTCACTTCGCTGGAAACATAGTGAAATTACTTATCATTAATCTCTGATGGATGTGATATATTATACTACTAATCTGTTTTTAATATGTGACTTTTGATATGCTGGTTAGTTCATTAAGACATACTTTTACTCTACCTTTGAACTTTAAAACAGCTGATAACACACATTGAAGTAGACAGAATTTTTAATTTCATGTTTTATAAATTACCCATGAAAAATCTACAATGAAACAGATTTATTGAGATACAGTATACAAAAAACCGTACATTTATTATGTATACAACTGATATGTGTGAATGTACATAAACACCCATGACACCATCACCACAGTAAAGGTAATTGACATAAAAAAGAAGGAAAACAATGTCACTCCTTGAAATAGCCTTTTTTATATACCAACCACAGTGGCCTAATAGGAAATTTTCAGCTCTGTTTCAATAAATTTATTTTGCTGTGGGAATGTTTGACCTATTCTTGAGCTTACCTATGTCATGCTGCTCAGCTTATTATCTTTAACAGTGTCATTAACAAATCTCATCATTGTAGATTAACCACCAACCTATAAAAGATTTACTGTTTAAGTCACTCCTTCCATGGTTTTTCTCCTTTGATAGGAAGGAAGATAAGATGAAGGCAAGAACAAAATTTGAGCTCCCCATACAAAGCAATACCTTAGTTTTTTGTCTCATTTCCATTTTCCTCTGAGATGTATTTACAGTTTGTATTTCTGGAAAGCCTTTTTCATTACATGATACATAAACATGAAGAATGTGTAGTGATATCCATGCTGCTTATGGGTGATTTGTTCTTTATGCTTGTATTTTCTTGCCCTTGGCAAGAAATAAAAAATGATTTTTGCAGTTTTCTTCACTAGCTTTTTATAAGTATAAAAAAGTACTTGTTCTTAACATTTTCATAGATATCTTAGCAATGCAGTTGTCAAATAAAATATTTTGTCTCTCAGTTGTTGATTTTATGATCATAACCAGAAGGTGGATAAATTCAATCATTTGCTGACACATGAGTATTAAGAAAAAAGAAAAAAAGGAGTGGATTTGTGCATGTCTTCAGCTGTGAACTGTATAACAAAAAAGGCAGGATGAACGGAACTTTGATCAATTTCTGGTGCTTCTTTGCCCATCAAAGCTTTTGTTGGGGAATTCCTTAAGGAGTTAAAAAAACTCTAGGCACAGAAGCTCACATCTGTTATTGTCTATAGTACAGGAAGCCTAAAGCAAATGCCTAGAGTTTTATTAGGTTCTTTTTCTTGATTTATTATTGCATCTGGTCTCATTCATTGCACAAAATGTCGGCTGATGCAGACAGATGAAAGTGATTGAAACATATAGATTCCAAATGGCAAAGTGAGAGTCTAACTGAAAATACTTTGTGTCTTTGTATTTGTTTCCTAAAGTTTAATAAACACAACAAGCAGCAAGGATTGACAAGCAAATATGCTCCAGTGTGTGCTGCCAGGGTCTGTGCACTGCTCTTACTGTTTTATTAGAACCAAGTGGCAAGACCACCAGGGAGACAATTCCCATCTTCACAATAAGTTGGAATATAATTATCAGAGCACCTTCTGCTGCCATAGTCTTTATTTTGTACTCTTTAGTATTCTGCTTGGGTCTACACTTTTTTGTGATCAGAACTCACTCAGGAGTTACATTGTTTATATTCCTCACTTTTGATGGATGAGTTCACTGTTATTCAAATTCTGCAATTGAGTAACTACCATTCACATCAGACATTATGATATCCAATAGAGAAGGATGATGCATAGCCCCAATAGCATAAAAAAAAAAAAACAAGAATTTATCTGAGGCATGCTATAGATGATGTACTTGTTTGTATAAACCACATGGAATTAACAAATGTGGTTGAGAAACTGGAACACTGGCGAAGATGTAAAAGGTGATCCTTTAGTGGCAGAGAAAAGATGGGGTTCCAGTGGTTATTTTCTGAGTAACTCCAAAGTATTATTTTCTGGATTTCATGTGAAAACTCTCTGGAAACATTTGACATATGTTTCTAATGTTTAATTCAAATCTTACTCAGCTATCTTTGTGGTGAGGGGTGACTGTATTGGGTGCATTTCATATAATACTGTGCAAATTGGGAATCTATAGTGAACAATAGGCCAATCATATTCTTATTATTATTGAATGCACTGTTGCTAGAATAATCCAAAGAAACCCATAGTATAAATAGTGACAACAGGGCAATAGTGAGTTCAAAGAGGAAGGATCAAATTTCTATTATGCTGTATATTAATAAGTATAGGGTTAAGGGTTCAACTGATACATTGTGCTAGTTCCTTAGACTCTCAAGAAGTAAGAACAAAATATTTATATCTTTTTTTATTTGACAGTGAGAGTTAGACAGTGAGAGAGAGAAAGAGAGACAGAGAGAAAGATCTTCCTTCCATTGGTTCACCCCCCAAATTGCTGCCACGGCTGGTGCTATGCCGATCCGAAGCCAGGAGCCAGGTGCTTCCTCCTGTTCTCCCATGCAGGTGCAGGGGCCCAAGCACTTGGGCCATCCTCCACTACCCTCCTGGGCCACAGCAGAGAGCTGGACTGGAAGAGGAGCATCCAGGACTAGAACGCGGCACCCATATGGGATGCTGGCACCACAGGCAGAAGGTTAGCCAAGTGAGCCACGGCACCAGCCCCAGTATTTATATCTTTTAAGAACTAAATCTCTCTCAAAAGTATGTCATAGGTGGGTGGATGTTCCAATTGGATGGTTCAGTGTGAATCCATGCTCATTGTTGAAAATAAAACTTGTAATGCATCTGAAAACAGCTTTGATTAGCAAATAGGAAGCTGAGCCATTCTCTATCATTGATACCATAGGAACCACTTCAGTAAGATAAAGGTCAATGATTATAAAGAGCAAAGTTTCTAGGGAGCCTCTCCAAGAACATGAAACCCATGAATCTGTGAGTCTAATATAGAAGAAAGTGTAGGGATGTTGATATAGGAGGTATAAAGAAATGAAGTCAAACCTGATCATCATTCATTTATCCTGTGAAATCCTAATTTATTTTCTTTTTAGTGCATATAGTTATTTAAAACTACTTACCAATTAGTGGCTAAACACTTTGAAGGGAGTGATGTTTTGTCTCGTTACAGCTTGTTTTTATCCTATAATGGGTCTTCATTCTTGCTAAGGTAAGCAGGGACAGCCATTACTATCTCCACTTTATAAATAGGAATAAGAAGAATGAAAAATGACAGGGAGATACTTGAGTGTCTTGGCAAGTTAACTTATTTATTTGGATCCTGAGTTTGTATAGATACATTTTATAAGAAAATAAAACATGGAAAAATAAGTGGAATTCAAAAATAGAGAACAAAGGTAATGATAATAAAATGAAACCAGAAATGAGGTTAAAATTGCTAACCATACAACTACTATGCATAGGACTTAACTTTGGTTCTAAGTTTTGTATAATGCATTGCACAAAGGAGGATTTAGTAAGTTATAAAGATTGCAGTGTCCATGATAAACAACAGAGCTTATACGAGCCAACTACCACAATTTACTTGCTTTGCATTTCACCACTCTGTCACTCTTGCTTTTTTTTTTTTAATTTATTTTACTTATTTGAAAGTCAGAGTTACACAGAGAGAGGAGAAGCAGAGAGAAAGAGAGGTCTTCCATCCACTGGTTCACTCTCCAGATGGCTGCAACAGCTGGAGCTGTACCGATCTGAAGCCAGGAGCCAGGAGCCTCCTCCGGGTCTCCCACGTGGGTGCAGGGGCCCAAGGACTTGAGCCATCCTCCACTGATTTCCCAGACCACAGCAGAGAGCTGGACCAGAAGAGGAGCAGCCAATACTAGAACCAACCCCCTTATGGGATGCCGGCGCTTCAGGCCAGGGCTTTAACCCACTGCACCACAGCGCTGGCCCCAACTCTTGCTTACTATGTTTAAAGATACAGCTAATCATAAATAAATTACATACTGTCTTTCTGCTGTGTAGAAGCTGTGGGTAGAACATAATGCTGCCAGGGACATCTCAGAAAAACTGAAAATGTTTTAGGGGTGATGATGGATCAGGCCTACATGTCTCAGACATGTGGATAATCATATATGGTCACATCTAGGCAAAATGTCCACATCACAAACATGCTTAAAGTGTGAAAGAATACATTTAGAAATCTTAACAAGATTATCTTATACTGTAAAATATTATGTATTTTATCTAAGTAACTATGCAAATGTTGCCTAAGCTTTTGAGTTGCTGGAATTGTATGTCAGTCACAGAGAAAATGTATGAGGAAAAGTATCCTTAGCTCAAAAATGTATTTCTATTTGATTAAAGGAGATTTCATTGCTATAGTACTACATATTCTGTTGTTTATAAAATTAATTAAAAATTGACCTGCAACGGTCAAGGATCAAGAGGACCACTGAACAATATTCTTTAATCACCTATGTAGGTCTTAATTTACAGTCCTAACATTTGGGAAATGCCATTTAGCAAAATGTATGGAAATATTTTCTACTTTTTGTCTTTGTTTCATCCAAATGTAAACAACTTTAGAGTGTAGAAAAATGCACTCAAAATATTCACAGATCATATTTTATGATTATAACCTTACAATGGAAAATATTTATGAATTGACATGTTAGAGCTGGCATCTGTAATTTAATGATTTCAGATATATTGGGAGATTAAAAATAGCCAAATATTATTTCCTCTTAAAGTTATTAAGCTTCATATGTGTTTTACAATATACACTATGTCATTGAATCCTCCAAGGATTCAAGGTAGTCACTATTTAAATTATTTTAGAGATTTAGGTGATCAAATATTTTTAATATTTTTCCTTTTCTTTGTATTACGCTCTGCATCAAAATACAAATTCTGTTTGCTTTGATAAGCTTTCATTGTTCATCTTTCCTTGTCAGGGTTACCAGACAAACCAAGAACCATTAGAATAGAGATGGCCAAATCAGGGAGGTCCAGAATTCAAGGCCCTGTCAGAAGCTGAATTCAGGATTCTCTACCACCCTGCAACTGGGGCAATTTTTGTTTCAACTATTTTAAGTATTGAAGCTCATCATATAATTTTTTAAAAAATCTTGAGCTAATAATAATTGGTTCAAATTAATGATATTATCATATTCAGGGAACTAGAAAGGTGGCTGGAAGCTGAGCTTAAGAGTGTTTGGATTTATTTATGACTAAGATTTGAGAATATGGCTTTAACATAAACATAATTGTAGTTAAGTCATTTGAGGTGGGAAAATCAAAGACCCAAAGAACAAAGACCTAGGCAGTCATTACAGCTTAATTTGTTTTGTTTTTCTTTTTTTTAACTTTTATTTAATAAACATAAATTTCCAAAGTACAACTTTTGAATTACAGCAGCTTTTTCCCCCCATGGCCTCCCTCCCACCTGCAACCCTCCCATCTCCCACTCCCTCTCCCATCCCATTCTTCAGCAAGATTCATTTTCAATTATCTTTATATACAGATCAACTTAGTATATATACTAAGTAAAGATTTCAACAGACTGCACGCACAAAGACATGCAAAGTTTAGAGTACTGTTTGGGTAGTAGTTTTACCATCAATTCACATTGTACAACACATGAACGATAGAGATCCTACATGGGGAGTAAGTGCACAGTGACTCCTGTTGTTGATTTAACAATTGACACTCTTATTTATGACATCAGTAATCACCCAAGGCTCTTGTCATGAGCTTCCAAATCTATTGAAGCCTCTTGAGTTCACCAACTCCGATCTTATTTAGACAAGGCCATAGTCAAAGTGGAAGTTCTCTCCTCCCTTCAGAGAAAGGTACCTCCTCCTTTTATGATGGCCTGTTCTTTACACTGGGATCTCACTCACAGACATCTTTAATTTAGGTCATTTTTTTTTTATTTTGCCACAGAGTCTTGGCTTGCCATGCCTATAATACTCTCATGGGCATTTCAGCCGGATCCGAATGCCTTAAGGGCTGATTCTGAGGCCAGAGTGCGGTTTAGGACATCTGCCATTCTATGAATCTGCTGTGTATCTCGCTTCCCATGTTGGATTGTTCTCTGCTTCTTAATTTTATCAGTTAGTATTAGCAGACACTTGTCTTATTTATATGATCCCTTTGACTCTTAATGCAATCATTACGATCAATTATGAACTGAAACTGATCACTTTGACTAGTGAGGTGGCATTGGTACATGCCACCTTATGGGATTGAATTGGAATCCCCTGGCACATTTCTAACTCTACCATTTGGGGCAAGTCAGATTGAGCATGCCCCAAACTGTACATCTCCTCCGTTTCTTATTCCCACTCTTATATTTAACAGGGATCACTTTTCAGTTAAATTTAAACACCTAAGAATAATTTTGTTAATTAAAGAGTAATATTGTTCAATCTTAAAAAGGAGGGTGAATCTGAATGATATTATGTTCAGTTCTTATACATTCCTAATTCTAAAATTGCTAATTCTAAAATTCCATGCCTGAAATATTCTCATGGGCTTTTAGCCAGATCTGAATGCCTTAAGAGCTGATTCTAGAGTCTGCTGTGTATCCCACTTTCCATGTTGGATTTTTCTCTCCTTTTTAATTATATCAGTTAGTATTGGCAGACACTAGTCTTGTTTATGTGATCCCTTTGGATCAAAGTGTTTTACCATATATTTTTTGCCATTTCATTCCTTGTATTAAATTATATAGAGCTGTCTAGGTTGGCCAAATTACTTCCAATATCAGTCTTTAAGAATTAAAGGGAATAAGAGAGGAAGGAGAAGGAAGTGTGAAAGTGTAGGCGGCAGGGAAGGCAGGGTGGGAAGGATCACTATGTTCCTAAATCTGTACACATGAAGTTCATTTACTTTAAATAAATAAATAATAGGATAATCTCATGTACTTTTATAGTTTTTGTATCAAGAAATTGACTATGAAGAGCTTGGTACTTTATGTCACTCACTTATTAGTGGGAACAATGTGTCAATTTGGCCTATGGGGAAAATGGAGTATGTATCCATGACTTGTATATATATATATATATATATATATATATATATACACACACACACACACACATACACACATATATATACACACACATGCATATATATATATATATATATATACATACACATTTAAGATTTTATTTATTTGAGGGGTAGAATTTCAGACAGAAAGAGGAAGAGATGAGAGAAAGGTCTTCCATCCACTGGTTCACTCACAAATGGCCACAACAGACAGAGCTGAGCAGATCCAAAGCCAGGAGGTTCTCCCATGTGGGTACAGGGGCCCAAGCACTTGGGCTATCTTCTATTGCTGTCCCAGGCTATGGCAGAGAGCTGGATTAAAAGGGTTAGCTGGGACATGAACTGGCACCAATATGGGATGCCAGTACCACAGATGGAGGCTTAACTTACTATGCTACAGCATTGGCCCCTGACTTGTAGTTTAATGAGTGGTTGTGCATATTTAACTGAGGATTCACCAAGACAACTTATATCTCAGATGGCAGATAAGATATTTCTTCATTTATTTTGAAAGTCAGAGTTAAAGGAAGGAAGAGACAGAGAGAGAGTGAAGATGGAGATCTTCCATCTATTGGTTTACTCGCCAGATGGACACAACACCCAGCTCTGGGCCAGGCTGAAGCCAGGAGCTTCATCTGGGCCTCGCACATGGGTAGCAGGGGCCCAAACACTTGGCCATCATCGGCTACTTTCCCAGGCCATTAAAGGGGAGCTGGATTGGAAATGGAGCAGCCGAAACCCGAACCAGTGCTCATGGCTTTGCAGGCAGTGGCTTTACCTGCTATGCTGCAATGCCAGGCAAGAGATTTCTGTCAATGGACAAATGAAGAAAAAACTGATACATATAAGAAGACTTCAAAGATGTTGTGGAAAAATATGTATAGATCTCGAAATTTTTTGTACCAAGATAAACATCTTTACATTCCATTTTCTTTTTTCGAAAACCCTCATATATAAAATGTATTTATATTGTTCAGTCTTAAAAAGGAGGATGAATCTGAAGGATATTATGTTCAGTTACATATAAATCATACATTCCTAATTCTAAAATGATTTATGTCAAGAAATAGTATTGTAGTATCTCTTTGTTTTCATTAAAACTCAAAGTGAAAATGCACACATATGCATACATGTGTGTGTGTGTGTGTAAACCTATTTAAACAGAAGAGAGAAATTAGTCTATGATGTGGGAAGAAAGAAGGATAGAAACCATTATGGTAATTCACTCAAGGATAATATTATATCTTTTCTTATGAAAGTAAAGCAAACAACTTCAGCTACCAAAACAACTGCTTTTGTGACACAATTCTAAGGACATATGAAAAGACACTTACCTTCAAATTCAGTTTTCCAATAAATGTAATAGTACGTTTCAAGTAGATGTTTCTTAAGCAGTCTTCTGAATGAACCTTTTGCATGAACCTAAGGCTCATACAAATAAGATTTTAGTAGGGCTATTTCTTTGGGAAAGAATTTGAAATGAAATGTGAGACTGAACAGAACTTCTGATTCTTTGAAAAGATGCATAAGATAAATATATCTTTACCATGACCCATTATTATAACTGCATAACCAAAGAGAAGATTCAGTAAACAAAACAGAAATAAATAAGTAAGCTCATGTGATTACATAAGTCCTGCCAGATGATACAGGCTAATCTCCATATTCTAAGATCGCTGAGCCTTAATTACATCTGCAAAGTCTATTCTGGCCTGTAATATAGAATTGTCATGAAGAAGAAAAGAAGCAGGAAAGGTCATAGAGGCTAAAATTCTTCCATGCCCATGTGGGCCTCTAGATTCCTTAAATTTACTTGTCAACCTTGCAAGCTTTTCATCAAAAGTTTCAGATTCCTTTCCTCTAGGGTTAAATATATGTGCTCTGTCACATATTGTAATTTTTTTCATATCTTGAGATCTTAAAAAGTTTATCCTTTAATTTTATATGATCTTCTGATTTTCTCACTTCAGAGGCAGAGCATGATGTTTTAATTATTTCACAGCATCTGCAGTATTTAACACTGTGATTTGTTTACTATGTACATTCTCTAAATTTTTCCATGATAAGGAGACAGTGTTGTGTAATAGAGTTCTACATAAAGGAAATTGGTGTTCAAATGATAGCACTGCTGCTTATTAAGTGGATGAGTAGTGTGATAAGATATGTAAGTTACTTATGTTGTGACAGTTTAACATCCTTATTTGTAACAGGGATAATGTCATCACTATGTTATTATAAAATGGCCTTTCTTAAATAAGAAAATATAGGCACAGTAATTCTGCCCTTCTATAAATATTTTTAATCTTATAATTGCCAAGTCATGTGACTCTTAATGGCTCTTTTAATGGATATTTAGTTGTAAACCAGACCCAAAAAAGTCCCAATATTCATGCAGCCCCAGTCCAGAAGGGGAAATACACCTCAGTAAGATTAAATACTGGGGCTGGCATTGTGGTACAATGGGTTAAGTCACTGCCTGCAATGACTGCATCCCATATAGATACCAGTTCAAGTCCTGGCTGCTTCACTTCCAATCCAGCTCCTTATTAATGTGCCTGGGAAAGCAGCAGATGATGGACCAAGTGCTTTTGGCCTTGCCACCCTTGTGGGAGACCTGTTCCAGGCTCCTGGATTGGCTTAGCTCAGCCCTGGCCATTGCAGTCATTTCAGAAGTGAACCAATGAATGGACGATTCATTCTCATTCTTTCTCTCTCTCTCTCTCTCTCTCTCTCTCTCTCTCCCTCTCTCCCTCTCTCCCTCTCTCCCCGCCCCCCTTCCCTCCCTCCCTCCCTCCCTGTAACTTTGCCTTTCATATAAATATATAAATCTCTGAAAAAAGTTAGGAAAAAAATCCTAGTAAATACTAGGAGTTTCTTCAATGACTGGTATATGAAGCAAATAGATATTCTTCAGGATTTTTTTGCACATTTATTGAAAATATCAATTAGTTCCATATAAAATTTGCAGCTTCCCTACCAATATTTCCACTTGGTTATGCCCCTGATGATTCTTCTGTGACCTACTATATTTTTGTTTAGTCACCTCACGCAAACTATTGTCACTTTCCTCTGTCCTTTTGGATTAGTGCTTCTGGTCAACTGGACGTTTGGCTCTTAATCTCAGCTTAAATTCTTAATGCTGCTTATCAAATCACACTTATTGGCATTCACTGAAGGATAGGGTCTAGTTCTATCCCAAAACTATAGCCAAAGCATTCTCTGGGAGCTTTCAAAGTAAAGGGCTGCTGTTTTTATGAAGAAATATATATTCTTGGAACAGAATTCTAAAGTTTCCATTTATCTTTTTTTTGTTTTATTTTTAAAGATTTTATTTATTTATTTGACAGGTAGAGTTACAGACAGTGAGAGAGAGAGAGAGAAAGGTCTTCTATCCACTGGTTCAGACCCCAAATGGAGGCAACAGCCAGAGACGAGCTGATCAAGAGCCAGGAGCTTCTTCTGGGTCTCCCACGTGGGTTCAGGGGCCCAAGTTCTTGGGCCATCTTCCACTGATCTCCTAGGCCATAGCAGAGAGCTGGATTGGAAGAGGAGCAGCCAGGACTAAAACCTGTGCCCATATGGGGTGCTGACACACAAGTGGAGGTTTAGCCCACTTGGTCCCAAGTGCCAAGTGCCAGCCCCCCCCCCCGATTTCTCTTATTTTCTACTACTTCAATAGATTCTTTTCTTCCTAATTAATACAAATTAGCTCATGCTATAAGATAAGTGACTTAAATTTTTTTTTCTTTTTTTTTTAAACTTTTATTTAATGCATATAATTTTCCAAAGTACGACTTATGGATTACAATGGCTTCCCCCCCATACCGTCCCTCCCACCCACAACCCTCCCCTTTCCCATTCCCTCTCCCCTTCCATTCACATCAAGATTCATTTTCGATTATCTTAATATACAGAAGATCAGCTTAGTATACATTAAGTATGGATTTCAACAGTTTGCTCCCACACAGAAACATAAAGTGAAAAATAATAGATGATTTTTTAAATGATGATGAAATCAGATCAGACCTATTGTCATGTTTAATCCCAGTGAGAGTCAAGTTGGGAATTGATAATTTTTTTTTTATAGAGGATCAGTTTAGTATGCATTAAGTAAGGATTTCAACAGTTTGCACCCCCATAGAAACACAAAGTGAAATATATTGTTTGAGTACTCGTTATAGCATTAAATCTCGATGTACAGCACATTAAGGATAGAGATCCTACATGAGGAGTAAGTGCACAGTGACTCCTGTTGTTGACTTTACCAATTGACACTCCTGTCTATGGCATCAGTAGTCTCCCTATGCTCCAGTCATGAGTTTCCAAGGCTATGGAAGCCCTCTGAGTTCTCCGACTCTTATCTTGTTTAGACAAGGTCATAGTCAAAGTGGAGGTTCTCTCCTCCCTTCAGAGAAAGGTACCTCCTTCTTTGATGACCTGTTCTTTCCACTGGGATCTCACTCGCAGAGATCTTTTGCCAGAGTGTCTTGGCTTTCCATGCCTGAAATACTCTCATGGGCTTTTCAGCCAGCTCCGAATGCCTTTAGGGCTGATTCTGAGGCCAGAGTGCTATTTAGGACATCTGCCATTCTATGAGTCTGCTGAGTATCTCACTTCCCATGTTGGATCACTCTCCCCTTTATTTACTCCATCGGTTAGCGTTAGCAGGTACTAGACTTGTCTAAGTGCTCCCTTTGACTCCCAGTCCCTTCACCATGACCAACTGTGAACTGAAATTGATCACCTGGAACAGTGAGATGGCATTGGTACATGCCACCTCGATGGGATTGAATTGGAATTCCCTGGTATGCTTCCAACTCCACCACTTGGGGCAAGTCAGCCTGAGCATGTCCCAAATTATACATCTCTTCCATGACTGAACACCAAGAGGGAAACCTGTTGGAGTGAGGTGGACACTATGGGAAATGGTGGCTTGATCAGCATAGCCCTGACTGTTAATGAACAACTTAATACATTATCCCTCTTAGTAGTTTTTTTTATCTGTTCTACTTAATATGACTGGTTTAGATCTGTAATTGATGCACAGTTATTCTTAAGTGTTGAAAATTAACTGAAATGTGATCCCTGTTGAACATGGTGGTGGGAATGGGATAAGTGACTTAAATTTGAAAGAAAGTACTGACTGATCTTGTGGACGCTTTTCCTCCAGCTACTTGAAGTTCTGGTCCTATATCATTTGGTCAGTTGGTGTTCTTGGACTGGTTTGCTGAGACCTGATTCTAAGATACCTAGATAGCATATGTTTGACTTTTTATGAACTAAACTTGGAAGGCAAATGGAGGGAAATCCACGTTACCCTACTGGTTGAAATGATCACAAACTAGCCCAGATTGAAGGCAGCAGGATAGGGAATAGGGCTCTCTTAATTGGAGGAATCTCTAAGAATCTGTAGTCATGTTTAAAAACTGCCTCATTTGTACTGTGTTCAAAGAACATATTTCTGTTTGGTGTAAAATATTTTGTTTTATATGGACCTTGTGTATTTTTACAAATCTTTTTTTCTACTGCCTTTTATTACTAAATATATCTTTTAAAAAGAGTGTGTTGTTATGATCATTTTGTTTATTCAATGTTAGAGACTTTTCCTTTTTGTTGTTTCATGTGCTTAGGCTCAAGCTCATTCCTACTAGTGCTTTTATTTATTTATCTACTGCTTTTTTATGCACATATTCTGAGTTCTTTGACACCAACACCTTGACAGCAGGTAGAAGTCTAGGTTTGTAAATGTAGTTGAGAAAACGCAGCTCAATTCCAACATTGTGTTATCTCATGTTTATCAAATCTCTGTGTTGAAGCTCTCCAGGGCAATGTAGAGGAAATTAAGGGGTGTTAATAATATCTTACCTACTCTAGCTCTTGCTTTGTATGCTTTCTTTTCCTGTTTAAATTAATCATTTCCTTTTTGCTGGAGCCAATCTTTCTTTGTATCTCTCTGCAAGAATTTCTCATATGTTTATATTAGGTGTCATGTGGGTTTGAATCTGGTCAATGTCTTTACTTTGTTGCATCTTTGGTTGGGTTCAAGGAGCAAATCCACAGTACTAGACATATTGCCTCAAAATCCCAGGTTTCAAAATAGTAAGTTCATCTGATATTTTAACAGCAAATATAAATATGATACATTAGGCATGTGCTCCTTAGTTTAGAATATCTAGTCATTATCAATGAAGCCAAATCTATCTTGCCCACGTATATTACTTTATGTATTTTATTATACTATCACACTAGTTATTAATCCTCAGAACAACTCTGACACAATTATAAATGAGTAAACTGATAAATGAGTAAACTGAGAAGTTTAGTGATTTCTTTATGAATATGGCTAATAAGAACATAGATGAGCTCACATACATATCCTTTGAGTTGGCAAATTTTATTCTGTGCTCTGACAGTACTAATTTTAAGATCATTTTTCTGAGTCACAAAAATAAAGGCACAAATGAAGTACATGTTGAATGATGATATTTTAAGAATGATAATTTAAAAATATTCAATACATAGTTATTATGAAAGAAAAAGCAGTTTAAAATGATGAATTGGCTATCTATGTGTAGAAAACCAATAGTAAAAGAAACATTAATGAGGTGTGCATTTATATATTTTGATAACTTTCAGTTTTGGTATAATCGCAAACTTAGAGAAAGTTGCAAAACAACTGCGAGGAACTTCCTTTACTGTTCATTTACCTCAACAACTTTTTATAACATATTTCCCTCTCCTATTTCCTCTCCCCACTCTTTCCCTCATCCATTTGAGGTGAATTCACACACATTATAAATCTTTATATTAAATTACTTGAGATATAATCCTAGAGCAAAACACTATAGTAATATTGCCAAAATCAGGAAATTAACATCAATACAATACTAGTTTCTAATTTAGGGACTTGTGGACCATAGCCTCTGGTCAAATATAGCCCTCTCTGGCTAATTGCTGTGTATAATGGTTAATTCCAATGAAAACTTATCTTTTTCTTCCAAGCTACAACAATGGAGTATAGTAGTTGCAACCGAGACTGTAAAATCCACAAAGCTGAAAATATGATTATTTGACTCTTTACAGAAAACAAGTTTGCTAATATTTCATCTAATTCAAAATCCATATTCAAATTCCACTAAGTGTCCAGATAAGATCTACATAGTTGTATTTCTTCCTTCAGGATCCAATCTGTGATCACTCACTGTACTTAATTATTATGTTTCATTAGTCTCTGTTTTTATATTTTTCAGTTCTAGAAAGGTTTATTATCCTTTCTATTTCATTACATGGACAATTCTTTTTCAATAGAAAGCTCATGGATTTAATTTTGGAGTTCTTTAGTTTTTTAATTTTTATTTTTATGTGATTTAACAATTTCTATCATTTAGCATAGTCACTACATATGTAATTATTACATAAATACCCATGCCTTCTATTTTCTTGGAAGCAGAGATATTAATATCATATGCATGCCAGAAATAAACCACAATATAGAGATTCGGATGATTAGTTTGTAGCAGCTGTCCATGACTGCTTGCCATGTGGGGTTTTAAGTAAGTCCATGGAGCTGAGCCAAGACATAGTTTTCACAACATTAGTTAGGATCGATTACTTTGACTGCCAATGTAAAATTACTTTTTGAGGTTAAGCATTGTGGTGCAGTAGGTTAAGACACTTAGGATGCCTGTATCCTATATTGGCGTGCTGGATCAAATTCCAGCTGCTCCATTTCTAATTCAGCTTCCTGCTAATTCATCCTGGGAAACAGAGGATGTCTCAATTGCTTGGGTACCTGCCACCTACATGCAAGACATGGATGGAATCCTAGGCTTCTGGCTTTGGTCTGGCCTGGAACCTACCTGTTTTGGCCATTTGGGGAGTAAACCGGTACATGGAAAATCTCTTTTTTTGTTTCTCCATCTGTCGTTCTGCCTTTCAATTGGATGAGAAGTAAATAAACTTTTTTTCCCCAAAAATTCCTTCCTAAAGTAGTGGGAGCTGACATGCCACATGTGTGAAGTTTCTGATTTAAATACAGACTAATTCAAAGTTAAAGTCACACCATGGCCCTCAAAGTCAGACTTTGTTCAAGGAATAATTAGAAAAAGATGATTAGATAGGCAAGAAACAATATTTTCTTCCAAGTGTTATTGACTTAGCATTGATTGATATGTTTTACACACTTTCCAGAAGATCAGCCAAAGGACTAATTTTGAGTACCCATTTTCTTTTTCTTTAAGATTTATTTTATTTATCTGAAAGACAGAGTTACAGAGAGAGGTAGAGACAGAGAGAGAGGTCTTCCATCTGCTGGTTCACTCCCCAGATGGCCACAATGGCCAGAGCTGGGCTGATCCAAAACCAGGGGCCAGGAGCTTCTTCCAGGTCTCCCACATGAGTTCAGGGGCCCAAGGACTTGGGGCCATCTTCCACTGCTTTCCCTGGCCACAGCAGAGAACTGGATTGGAAGAGGAACAGCTGGGACTAGAACCAGCACCCATATGGGATGCTGGCGCTTTAGGCCAGGACTTTAACCCGCTGCACCACAGCACCAGCCCCAGAGTACACTCATTTTCAATTTTAGCTCAATATTCACTGGGAATAAATCAAATAGTGAAATAATAATAGTAAAGAATATTTCTAGATAGTACCAAAGGAATTTCCAAAAACATCACAAAAGAAGTAGTATGAAAAAAATTCAGAACATATTTTATGTGGTTGGAATGTCATTATCCAGGCTTTTCCCTTAAATACCTAGTTAAAACATTGAAAATTATCTTCTGATTACTCATTTTTAGGAAGACATTATACATAGTTGTAAAATCAACATTTATTTTATAATATGAGAAAGATATAATTTTAACAATAATGCTAAACCAAACTGACCAGCCATGCTATCCTATAAAGGCACTGAATAGTCAAGTCATATTCTTCCTCTTGTAGTGTACAAATATATGCCCTCTAAAAGAATAAAGAATAAAGAATTAGTGAAACTAAAAATAAATACTGGTGTTGAATTTCAACATATTTTGGCATACATGTATTAAGATAAGTGCCAATGTTTATTGAGTTACTAATCAATGCAATCTCATATGAACTGTTCATAAATCTTTCCTTATAGTGAAGAAAGATGTTCAGGATACTATCATTCAGTATACTATTGCTCATTTAGGTTCTTCGTAAAGTTTTTGTTGATTTTTCAAGGATATATTACCAGTACTAGAGTACTTAAAAATATTCATGGAAACATGAAACTATAAGAGAGTACATGAATTAGAAAATAGGATTCCTGGGACAAGCATCTGCCCCATCAGATAAGATGATAGTTAAACATCTTCATGCCATATCAGAACACCTGGGTTTGACGCCAGCCTCCAATTCATAACTTCACACAGTGATGGTTCAAGTTCATACAATGGTATCCCCGCCACCCTCGTGAGAGACCTGAACTGAGTTCCTAGCTACCAGTTCTGACTCAGCCCAGCCCCAGCTGTTGCAAGTATTTGGGGAGTGAAACAGTGGATAAGAGTGTTCTCTTTCTGTTTGCCTCCCAAATAAAACATAATTTTTTTTAAAAAGTTGATTTAGGTGAAAAACTGAAATGCATGCATAGTTGTTTATAATGCACATTTCCAATGAAATTTTTGAAGTTCTCTCATAGGCGTGGGCTTCAATTTTTTCTTGACACCAAACTAAACTAAACCCTATTAATCCCATTTTCCATGAGTGTTTAGAAGTATTTATATAAATCTGAATCATCAGCTTCATAATTCTCCAAGATAGAGGTTTGATAGGAAGTTAATTTCAAATGGTAAAATGTTCAAATTATTTTAAGATTGGAAATATCTTCTCATTTCTGGGTGTGATAGCTTGCCTTGGAAACTCAATTACATACTGATTCAAAATATTCATGTGAACAATTTTTTTTCTAAAAGTTGAGTAAAGCCATCTAAAGCCAAAATATATGTATTGAAGGTTACAGTAGTTACATAGCCTGAGGTAAGAAGTGAAATGACAGTTTTAAAACAAAACTAATGTTATACTGTTTTTATTTGTCAACTTTAATCAAAATAATAACTTAAAATCATATTTAAAAATTATAATATTTCCATGTCAAAATATTTAACTTTCCTTTTTTTTCATTTTCTATTCTCTTTATGTACAGAAGATCAGTTTAGCATACATTAAGTAAAGATTTCAACAGTTTGCTCCCACACAGAAACATAAAGTGAAAAATACTGTTTGAGTACTAGTTATAGCATTAAATCTCAATGTACAGCACACTAAGAACAAAGATCCTACATGAGGAGTAAGTGCACAGTAACTCCTGTTGTTGACTTAACAAATTGACACTCTTGTTTATGGCATCAGTAATCACCCTAGGCTCTTGTCATGAGCTGCCAAGGCTATGGAAGCCCCCAGAGTTCACTGACTCTGATCATATTTAGACAAGGCCATGGTCCAAGTGGAAGTTCTCTCCTCCCTTCAGAGAAAGGTACCTCCTTCTTTGATGACCCGTTCTTTCCACTGGGATCTCACCTGTGGAGATCTTTCATTTAGGTGTTTTTTTTTTTTTTTTTTTCGCCCAGAGTGTCTTGGCTTTCCATGCCTGAAATTCTCTCATGGGCTTTTCAGCCAGATCCGAATGCCTTAAGGGCTGATTATGAGGCCAGAGTGCTGTTAGGACATTTGCCATTCTATGGGTCTGCTGTGTATCTCACTTCCCATGTTGGACCATTCTCTCCCTTTTTGATTCTATCAGCTAGTATTTGCAGACACTATTCTTGTTCATGTGATCCCTTTTGTTCTTAGTCCTATCATTACGATCAATTGTGAACAGAAATTGATCACTGGGACTAGTGAGATGGCATTGGTACATGCCACCTCAATGGGATTGAATTCGAATCCCCTGGTATGTTTCTAACTCCACCGTTTGGGGCAAGTCAGCTTGAGCATGTCCCGAGTTGCATATCCCTTCCCTCTCTTATTCCCACTCTTTTTTTTTTTATATTTTGTAATACCTTTTTTTATTCATGAAGCTTTTTTTTTTGGTGTGAAATACCTATCTTTTTTTTTAAGTTTTATTTAATGAATATAAATTTCCAAAGTACAGCTTATGGATTACAATGGCTTCCCCCCCATAACGTCCCTCCCACCCGCAACCCTCCCCTCTCCCACTCCCTCTCCCCTTCCATTCACATGAGGATTCATTTTCGATTCTCTTTATATACAGAAGATCAGTTTAGCATACATTAAGTAAAGATTTCAACAGTTTGCTCCCACACAGAAACATAAAGTGAAAAATAATAGATGATTTTTTAAATGATGATGAAATCAGATCAGACCTATTGTCATGTTTAATCCCAGTGAGAGTCAAGTTGGGAACTGATAATTTCTTCTTTTTTTTTTTTTACAGAAAATCAGTTTAGTATACATTAAGTAAAGCTTTCAACAGTTTGCACCCCCGTAGAAACACAAAGTGGAATATACTGTTTGAGTACTCATTATAGCATTAAGTCTCAATGTACAGCATATTAAGGACAGAGATCCTACATGAGGAGTAAGTGCACAGTGACTCCTGTTGTTGACTTTACAAATTGACACTCTTGTTTATGGCCTCAGTAATCTCCCCATGCTCCAGTCATGACTTTCCAAGGCTATGGAAGCCCCTTGAGTTCTCCGACTCTTATCTTGTTTAGACAAGGTCATAGTCAAAGTGGAGGTTCTCTCCTCCCTTCAGAGAAAGGTACCTCCTTCTTTGAAGACCTGTTCTTTCCACTGGGATCTCACTCACAGAGATCTTTCATTTAGTGGTGGTGTTTTGTTTTTTGTTTTTTTTTTTTTTTTTTTTTTTTTTTTTTCCAGAGTGTCTTGGCTTTCCATGCCTGAAATACTATCATGGGCTTTTCAGCCAGATCGGAATGCCTTTAGGGCTGATTCTGAGGCCAGAGTGCTATTTAAGACATCCGCCATTCTATGAGTCTGCTGAGTATCTCGCTTCCCATGTTGGATCACTCTACCCTTTATTTATTCTATCGGTTAGTATTAGCAGGTACTAGACTTGTTTATGTGCTCCCTTTGACTCTTAGTCCTTCCATTATGATCAATTGTGAACTGAAATTGATCACTGGGACTAGTGAGATGGCATTGGTACATGCCACCTCAATGGAATTGAATTCGAATCCCCTGGTATGTTTCTAACTCCACCGTTTGAGGCAAGTCAGCTTGAGCATGTCCCAAATTTTACATCTCTTCCCTCTCTTATTCCCACTCTTATATTTAACAGCGATCACTTTTCAGTTAAGTTTCAGCACTTAAGAATAATTGTGTATTGATTACAGTATTCAACCAAAAGTATTAAGTAGAACAAACAAAAAAATACTAAGAGGGATAACATATTAGTTGCTCATCAACAGTCAGCGTGAGGGAGGGCTGATCAAGTCACCGTTTCTCATAGTGTTCATTTCAGTTTAACAGGTTTCCTTTTTGGTGCTCAGTTAGTTGTCACCTATCAAGGAGAACAAGTGGTATTTGTCCCTTTGGGACTGGCTTATTTCACTCAACATGATGTTTTCCAAATTGAAGCCGGCGCTGTGGTGCAGTGGGCTAACTTTCCTTCTTTTAAAGTTTCTTTTTTTTAGGGTAGATTTTTTATATATAAATTTGCAAAGTATAGTTTATGGATTACAATGGCTTCCCCCCCCCATAATTTCCCTCCTACTCGCACCCCTCCCATCTCCTGCTCCCTCTCCCAATCCATTCACATCAAGATTCATTTTCAATTATCTTTATATACAGAAGATTGATCTAGTATATATTAAGTAAAGATTTCATCAGTTTGCACCCACACAGAACATAACATGTAAAATACTGTTTGAGTACTAGTTATAGCATTATTTCACATTGAACAACACATTAAGGACAGAGATCCTACATGAGAAGTAAGTACACAGTGACTCCTGTTGTTGACTTAACAATTTGACACTCTTGTTTATGGCGTCAATAATCTCCCTAGGCTCTAGTCATGAGTTGCCAAGGCTATGGAAGCCTTTTGAGTTCGCCAACTTCGAACATATTCTGACAGGGTCATAGTCAAAGTGGAAGTTCTCTCCTCCCTACAGAGAAAGGTACCTCCTTCTTTGATGGCCCATTCTTTCCACTGGGATCTCACTCACAGAGATCTTTCATTTAGGTCATCTTTTTTTTTTTTTTCCAGAGTGTTTTGGCTTTCCATGCGTAAAATACTCTCATGGGCTCTTCATCCAGATCTGAATGCCTTAAGGGCTGATTCTGAGGCCAGAGTGCTGTTTAGGACATCTGCCATTCTATGAGTCTGCTGTGTATCCTGCTTCGCATGTTGGATCATTCTCTCCCTTTTTTATTCTATCAGTTAATATTAGCAGACACTAGTCTTGTTTGTTTGATCCCTTTGACTCTTAGACTTATCAGTGTGATCAACTGTGAACTGAAATTGATCACTTGGACTAGTGAGATTGCATTGGTACATGCCACCTTATGGGATTGTATTGGAATCTCCTGGCACGATTCTAACTCCACCATTTGGGGCAAGGAAGCTTGAGCATGTCGCAAATTGTGCATCTCCTCTGTTTCTTATTCCCACTCTTATATTTAATAGGGATCACTTTTCAGTTAAATTTCAACACCTAAGAATAATTGTGTGTTAATTACAGAGTTCAACCAATAGTACTAGAACAAAACAAAGAAAAATACTAAAATGGATAAAGTATTACATTGTACATCAACAGCCAGCACAATAGCTGATCAAGTCACTGTTTCTCATAGTGTCCATTTCACTTCAACAGGTTTGCCCTTTGGTACTCAGTTAATTGTCGCCATTCAGGGAGAACATATGATATTTGTCCCTTTGGGACTAGCTTAATTCACTCAGCATGATGTTTTCCCAATTCCTCCATCTTGTTGCAAATGACCGTGTTTCATTGTTTTTGACTGCTGTATAGTATTCGATAGAGTACATGTCCCATAATTTCTTTATCCAGTCTACTGTTGATGGGCATTTGGGTTGGTTCCAGGTGTTAGCTATTGTGAATTGAGCTGCAATAAACATTAATGTGCAGACAGCTTTTTTGTTTGCCAATTTAATTTCCTTTGGGTAAATTCCAAGGAGTGGGATGGCTGGGTCGAACGGTAGGGTTATATTCAGGTTTCTGAGGAATCTCCAGACTGACTTCCATAGTGGTTTAACCAGTTTGCATTCCCACCAACAGTGGGTTAGTGTCCCTTTTTCCCCACATCCTCGCCAGCATCTGTTGATGGTAGATTTCTGAATGTGAGCCATTCTAACCGGGGTGAAATCAACAGGATTGAATCCAAAAAAAAAAAAAAAAATTACAAAAAATCAGCCAAATGAGGAGCTGGTTTTTTGAAAAAACAAACAAAATTGACACCCCATTGGCCCAACTAACTAAAAAAAGAAGAAGAAAGACCCAAATCAATAAAATCAGAGATGAAAAAGGAAACGTAACAACAGACACCACAGAAATAAAAAGAATCATCAGAAATTACTTCAAGGATTTGTATGCCAGCAAACAGAGAAATCTATCAGAAATGGATAGATTCCTGGACACATGCAACCTACCTAAATTGAACCAGGAAGACATAGAAAACCTAAACAGACCCATAACTGAGACAGAAATTGAAACAGTAATAAAGGCCCTCCCAACAAAGAAAAGCCCACGACCAGATGGATTCACTGCTGAATTCTACCAGACATTTAAAGAAGAACTAACTCCAATTCTTCTCAAACTATTCAGAACAATTCCTAACAGCAATAAAGTTTCTTTTAAAAAGATAAATTTGTCTATTTTGAAAGTCAGAGTAACATGGGGCCGGCACTGTGGTTCAGTGGATTAACGCCCTGGCCTGAAGCGCTGGAATCCCATATCGGCGCCAGTTCTAGTCCCAGCTGCTCCTCTTCCGATCCAGCTCTCTGCTATGGTCTGGGAAAGCATTAGAAGATGGCCCAAGTCCTTGGGCCCCTGCACCTGCGTGGGAGACCTGGAAGAAGCTCCTGGCTCCTGGCTTCGGATCTGCTCAGCTACGGCCATTGCGGCCATATGGGGAGTGAACCATTGGATGGAAGACTTCTCTCTCTCTGCTTTTCCTCTCTCTGTGTAACTCTGACTTTCAAATAAATAAATAAATCTTTAAAGAAAAAGGAAAAAGAAGGAGTTGCAG
Organism: Oryctolagus cuniculus; assembly: GCF_964237555.1. NCBI lineage: Eukaryota > Metazoa > Chordata > Mammalia > Lagomorpha > Leporidae > Oryctolagus > Oryctolagus cuniculus. The sequence continues at coordinate 125,238,687 of NC_091453.1, forward strand.
AGTGAAAGGGACCAATAGGACTTTCTTCTGCTGGTCCATTCACCAGGAGATCACATTGGCCAATACTGGGCCAGGCGGAAGGCAGGAGCTTAATCTGGGTCTCCCACATGGGTGTCAGGGACCCAAGCACTTGCATCATCTTCCTCTCTTTCTCCCAGGCCATTAGCAAGCAGCTAGATTAGAAGTGGGACAGTTGGGACATGAAGTGGAGCCCATATGGGATGCCAGTATCAAAGATGCTGTGCCACAATGCCAGTCCCTCCCTTTTTTTAGTATTTCAGAGAACATATTTTATATTTATATTACAGTCAAAAGACTAATGCTTTACCAAATAAGAAGTTTAAAAAATAGAAAGCAAAAAAGCCGGAAGGAAGGAAGAAAGGAGGGAGGGAGGGAGGGAGCTAAGAGAGAGGGAGGAAGGGGATATCTTTATATTCTTAGATTGTATCTATGAACTATATTGAATCCATTAAAAAGTAACTAAAAAAGTAAGTCTTTAACTTCTCAAACTAAGCACACCAATAAATAATAGTATATATGTCACAATACAAAAATTAGCATGTGTAACCAAGCTGAAAACAATACTCTCATTTCACAAGCAGATATCTTCACAATGTTTTAATAATTTATACTAACATGATTTTTGAATTTTAATCACATTATATACAAAGAAAACATTTTTATCTTGCTATTACCAGATGTTTATGAAGTTCGAAGAATTAGACACGAAATCTCAGAATTTTCCATGGGATAAAGTACAAAAAGTGCTACAATGTTTTTAAGATTATTCTGCTTAGAACAGAATCTGCAGACAGAGTTACAGATTTCCAATCCTAGCCCTGCCACTTACAATTTGCATGATCTTCCGTTAAATATATGGAAATAAGGTAGTTCTGTGTTCCATTTTCCTACTCAATAAGGTTATTGGAGGACCAATGAAGTAAAATGCTTAAAAACACAGTATATAGTAAATACTAATTAAGTATACCTGATGCTATGTGATGGAAAACATGTACATATGAGAAAATCCATAGTACAAAGAAATTTCGTCATTAAAGATATCGAGTGAAAATAACAAACTGGATTTGAAATGCAAAGAGTTGAAAGTACAAACAAAATGAAAGATGCAATGAATTCTTAAATTTACCAACATAAATTGTTGGATTGAGAATATAAATTAAAATTAATCCAAGCATTGGCACGTTGAAGAAGTAATTGAAATGGACAATTTTGGGAAAAGTAATTATGGATCAGAAAGAGAAAACACAAGATATGCTATCAGAAATTAGGAAATAAAATGATTGATAATGATGGTGATTAGTTGTTACTCATTTCCACAGTCTTGTCATTTGCCTCTAGAAAATTAGGCTTTTTGTCTGGAGACCAAAACCCAAGAAAAAAGATTCTAAGTCATGTAGTTTAAACATGATTTCCTTGTATTTCTCTGAGGAAATGGCAGCTTCTATAGCTGGCTGACTCTCAGGTAGAAGTAAGGTGGCAGAGAGATGGGCAAATAGGAAGCAGAGAGTCAGATGCCTGGGAAGTTACTGCAATCCTTAGGAATGCAACAGTATTTGGAATAGAAACTTGAGTTTTGTAAGCTCAGTTAGTTTTTGTGTCCTGATTTATTTTTATATACTTCCTCTGTGTTCTGCCCTAATTCTGAATAAATATTACTTTTGAAAATGCCAGCTTAGTTCAGCTGAAATATAGGAAGAAAAGGAATATGGTTGAGCCAAGAGACTTAGAGGAGAGGTATCATAATTCTGGGAGCTGGATATAATGGAACTTGGAGGAGTTAGGTGAAATTCAGGGAGTCTGGGAAAATTATATTTCCTTTTAATTGGAAGGCTGTTTGGTAATTATTTTCATAGTGTAATTGTTTCCAGCAATCTAAAAGTGATTGCCACATGGTAAGTGCTGAATACATTTTTGCTGAATGACTAAGAGGTCTTTCTAATACAGGCAGGCCAGGTAATTCTTCCATTGAATCCCAGTTGTGTCCTTAGAGAAAGTAAACTTACCACAGAAATGAGGTAAAGCTGTTCCCAGATTGCACTGCTGTTTAGCAAGAGTACCATACTCAGTCCATTCTATGCTGTCTCACTACATACTGATCTTTTGTCTTTGGTGATATTTTCCAGACACTTCCTGTGCAAATAGTGACTGACTACAACACTATCAACTAAACACATCCCATCAGAAGAGGCTAGCTGTAGCAGTGACAAGTGTCATCTTCCTGGGATGTTCTAGGCAATAATAATTAAAGTTGCGGTTACTAGTGCATAGCTCAATAACAAAAGTAACAATTTCTTTTTTTTTTTTTAAAGATTTATTGATTTGAAAGAGTTACACAGAGAGAAGAGAGGCAGAGAGAGAGAAAGATGTCTTCCATCCAATGGTTCACTCCCCAGTTGGCTGCAACAGCCAGAGCTGCTCTGATCTGCAGCCAGGAGCCAGGAGCTTCTTCCAGGTCTCCCACGTGGGTGCAGGGGCCCAAGCACTTAGGCCATCTTCTACTGCTTTCCCAGGCCACAGCAGAGTGCTGGATCAGAAGTGGAGCAGCTGGGACCTGAACCGGCGCCAATACGGGATGCCGGCGCTTCAGACCAGGGTGTTAACCCACTGCGCCACAGCGCCAGCCCACAAAGTAACAATTTCAAACCAAGTGTGGCATTATGAGAAATCCGCAGACCATACAGATATTTTCACTAACAGCCCACAATTATAAGAGCATTCATGTCTGTAACTCCTGAGATTACAAGACATGGTTTTCTGTCAACATTAAACTGTACATTTATATTTGATGAATATATGAGAAACATTGTGGCTTATTTTTAAAGGCAGACATATAATAACCATGTAGAACTGGATTCAAATACTAAGTTACTTACTAGCTATTTGCCCTATGCAAATTTAATTTCTCTCTGAACTACTTGCCTGAAAACATCCCTGAATAGGGAAAATAATATTCTCTGTCATGGAATGTTATAAGATACAGTGATTAAAAGTATAGATTCAGGGTTGGCGCTGTAGTATATCAGGTAAAGCCGCCACAGTGTCGGCATCCCATATGGGCACCAGCTTGTGACTTGGCTACTCCACTTCTGACCCAGCTCTCTGCTATGTCCTGGGAAAGCAGTAGAAGATGGCCCAAGTCCTTGGACCTCTGCAACCGCATGGTACACGGGGAAGAAACTCCTGGCTCCTGACTTTGGATGGACCCAGCTCTGGACATTGTGGTCATTTGGGGAGTAAACCAGCAAATGGAAGATCTATCTCTCTCTGTGTCTCTGCCTCTCTGTAACTCTGCCCTTCAAATAAAAAAAAATAAATCTTTGTTTTAAAAAGTATAGGCTCTACTTTTGTTTATTGCATTGAAAAACTGAGCACACTCACATATTAGTGACAAGAAAAATGCAAATAGATTACAAAATTCCAACATTTCTTGAGCTCATTAGAGAGCTGAGATTGTGGGATAAAAAAATCTCTCTTGGTTGCTCCATGGTACATACAGATCGAAACATCCAAGACAGAGCACCAGAATAATATAAGACTGTCAGACAAGTGGGTAAGAAGAAATCAGCAACATTTTGAACAAAGTGCTAAAGGTGGAATGTGTGCTAGCAACAAATCCTTGGGAAGAACAGACACCTGAGTTATTACCTTGCAGGCTCTATACAATGAATCTCCAATGTTTATTCAAGAGAAAGATTAGAGCCAGAGAGGCTAGAGGGAGCCTCTCTTGTTTGTATAGCCATGCAAGAGGTCAAGTATCACTGCAGAAAAAGTGAATTCCTGCTACACTGCTTCAAGCTTCTCTTAAAAGTCTTTAGCTCATTAAAGGGCAGCAAATGCTGTCACTCCAGGGCACAGGTAAAGACCAATTGTTGCTGCAGTGAGATAGAATGAAAACATTTTTTTATCTCTAATGGAAAACTAGCTAGCAGTACAGAGCCCATGATTATTATATACCAATCCCACTAGAAGTCTGTTCCTACTGGGAGATGAGATAGAATCCAACTGCTGATTAACTCCCCAAATGGCCACAATGGCAACGACTGGGCCAGGTCAAAGCCAGGAGCCAGGAGCTTTATCCAGGTCTCCCACATGGGTGCCATGGTTGCAAGTACTTATGCTGTCTTTGGTTGATTTTCCAAACACATTAGCAGGGAGCTGGATTGGACCTGGAGCATCTCAAACTCAAACCAGTGGTCATATGGGATGCTGGTATTATTATAAAAAAATAAAGCTATCTCAAAAGACTTACCTCCCCTGGGTAAATCTTCTACCCATAGCATTAATGCGCATTAGAAACACCCCTTTGGATATAGACATAAGAACCATGTCAGAGACATTTTCTAACTAAAGATAGAGTGACAGATCAAGAAACCATTAACCTTACCACAAATGTAGGTCAAATCGGCTAAATTCTAACAAACTCTAATCAACTACCTGAAAAATTGCTTAGAACTTTGGGAAGTCCTAAATTCAATCATGGACACTTAGTCACTGTTACTGAATGGTGAAAGCAATCTCAGTTCTTATTTTGAAGAAGATTTTTACACATGGACAGGGACAGTGATCATTGTGAGATCTATTGCAGTGAGAAACCTGTCACGGCAGTCAGGAGGGGGGTGCTGAGGGAGGAGTTCCCCTGGAAGCCTGCAGGTACTGGCTCTTTTATGCACAGAAGTGGCTCCCTAGATTTAACCATTCAAGGGAGGAGCAGAAATAACAGCTAACAATAAATCAGAGGGCTAGAATAACAGCCAATCAGGAGAACAGCCAATTAGGAAGTTGGAATAACAGCCAGAGGGTTGTGATAACAGAATCAGGGATAAAAACCCACCAGAAGGCTGGAATTTGTAATCCTGTCTAACCTGGTCTCATGATAAAACTAAAAACCCATCAAAAGGCTGGAATTGGTAATCCTGTCTAGCCTATTCTGATAATAAAACTAAGTGTTGCTAAAGGCAGCCTCTGGGAGAAAGCAAGTACTTTGTCAACTTTTTAAAAAGGTTTATTTATTTATTTGAAAGAATTATAGAGGGGGACGGAGGGAGAGAGGGAGAGAGGGAGAGTGAGTGAGTGTTATCTTCCATCCATTGCTTTACCCCCCAAATGGCCAAACAGCCAGGGCTGGGCCAAGCTGCAGTCAGGAGCCAGGAGTTTCATCCAGGTCTCCCACATGGGTGCAAGGGCCGAAGGACTTGGGCCATCTTCCATGGATTTCCCAGGCCCATTAGCAGGGAGCTAGATTGGAAGTGGAGCAGCTGGAACTTGAATCAGCAACCATATGGGATGCTGGCATTGAAGATGGTGGCTTAACCTGCTATGCCACAGTGCTGGCCCCACTTTGTCCAGTATTAAAGGGATTCTGCCCCCTTTGTCATCCTATCAGGGATGTGACCTATCAGCCATCCTATTAGCTCATCTAACTCCACACAGTGTTGCAGGTAGTGGTTTAACCTGCTGCTCCACAATGCTGGCCCCATCAGCCCATTACTCAATGCTTATTGAATATTTTTTTCAAAAAAATAAGGTAAGTTAACCACTATGAGAAATGATATAAATGTCATAAAGCAGAAGAAACAAATTCAGATAGACAGTTTAATATGCACAAAGAAATAAATAGATCAAGAAAAGATGAAAAAATATATAAAACATTGTTTCTTAAATCTCTCTAAAATACTTAATTTTCTAAAATAAATGTAGTAAGGATACATTATAGGATTTATAATACATATAATGAAAACAAGTTGGCAGCAGAGCCAAGATGGCAGAATAGTGAGGGTGCGCACCGACAGTCCGGGAAAATTTAGTTTAATAAAAGCGGAGTTACGGTAGCCTCAGAAAAAGGATCAGGAAAAAATTGCAGAGGAAACTCTTCCAGATCTAGTGGCTGTAACTGAGAGGACCTACTGGGAGAGCAGGGTCGCCCACCACGCGGAAGCCGAACCGCGGGAGCCGCAGAGTCTGAGCGCCAGTGCAGGAAGGGGAGTCGATGTGACACAGACACCAGCGGGGAGAGGAGGGACGCCCAGGGATCTGAGTCCACACATCGGCGCTGGAAGTGGAGGTGAGCTCAGTAACCGGAGACATTGGCAGGGGAAACGGCAGACAGAATTTTAGAGGGAAGCGGGCTTTTAAGCAGGAAAGTTCAACAGACTGACTACAGGAGAGAAGGAAAAAAGAAAAAAAAAAAGGTGGGGGCTTACTGGTACAGACAAGTTCCTGTCTCTGCCAACCTTGCAAAGGCGAGCAAGAGACAAAGAGCTGGGATATACATAATAAAATGGGAGAGTTAAGGCTACAATTCAGTAGCCTAGGCAACCCAGTGGGAGTCCGCAGGAGAAACGGAGCCTGCACAGACTCTTTGGGTAGAAGCCAGAGATCGGAAGCTAAATACCATCAATTCTGCTCAGCCTTGCAGTATTACTTACCTCCTGAATAAAAAATAAAATAAAATAAAATAAATGAATGAATGAATAAATAAATAAAGAGAGATTTACCACGCATAACCTGAGGGTGTCACCTTTGCACACCTGTAACCCTGAAGAACCAAGCAGAGCTCTCAGGCCACACCCATCTCAAGCCTCCAAGGCTCCTCCAACAGCAGACTGTCCACTTAACACTGACATAGTATAAAAAAAAAAAAACTCACATTGAGGGAAAAAGAATTAACCATGCCAAGCAATAAACACAGAAATCGAGGGAACAAGATCAACAATGACACTATGACGCCTCCAAATAAACAAAACACCCCAAGCCCCAAGGCAACATTATGAAGATGATGAGATAGAAGAAATGCAAGATACGGATTTCAAAAAATTTATGATAAGAATATTTAGAAGTTTTCAAAAGCAAATCCTTGAACTACAGAAATCCTTACTGGACAGGATTGAAAATCTCTCCAATGAAAATGAAATTTTAAGGAAGAATCAAAATGAAACACAGAAACTAGTAGAACAGGAAAGTGTGATAGTGAAGAGAAATCAAAATGAAATGAAGAGCTCAATAGATCAAATGATAAACACATTAGAGAGCCTTAAAAGCAGAATGGGTGAAGCAGAAGAGAGAATATTGGACTTAGAAGACAGAGAACAGGAAAGGATACAGTCAAACCAAAGAAAAGAAGAGGAAATTAAAATTCTAAAAAATATTGTTGGGAATCTACAGGATACTATTAAAAAAACCAACATTCGGATTCTAGGAGTTCCTGAAGGCATGGAGAGAGAGAAAGGATTAGAAGGCCTTCTTAGTGAGATACTAGCAGAGAACTTTCCAGGTTTGGAGAAGGACAGAGACATCCTAGTACAGGAAGCTCATAAAACCCCCAGTAAACATGACCAAAAGAGATCCTCACCACGACACGTTGTAATTAAACTCACCACAGTGAAACATAAAGACAAGATCCTAAAATGTGCAAGAGAGAAATGTCAGATTACTCTCAGAGGATCTCCAATCAGACTCACAGCAGACATCTCATCAGAAACCCTACAAGCTAGGAGGGAATGGGGAGACATAGCACAGGTGCTAAGAGAGAAAAATTGCCAGCCCAGAATATTATATCCTGCTAAGCTCTCATTTGTGAATGAAGGTGAAATAAAGACCTTTCATAGCAAACAGAAATTGAAAGACTTTGTGGCCACTCGTCCGGCCCTGCAAAAGATACTTAAAAGATGTGCTACACTCAGAAACACAGAAACACGGCCATCAATATGAAAGAAGGGAAAGGAAGAACACCTACCAGTAAAAGAGCATGGGAAGCTCAAAGCATATACTAGAAAATATCTCCAGGAAAATGGCAGGGAAAAGTCACTATGTATCAATAGTCACATGAAACATTAATGGACTTAACTCTTTAGTTAAAAGACACCGATTGGCTGACTGGCTTAAGGAACAACACCCAAGTATTTGTTGCCTACAAGAAACACATCTCTCTAACAAAGATGTATGCAGACTGAAAGTGAAAGGTTGGAAAAAGATATTCCATGCCAACAAAAAACAAAAAACAGGTGTAGCCATATTAACATCAGACAAAATAAACTTCAACACAAAAACTGTTAAGAGAGACAAAGAGGGGCACTGTATAATGATTAAGGGTTCAATTCAATAGGAAGATGTAACTATTACAAATGTATATGCACCTAATTACAGGGCACCGGTCTATTTAAAAGATGTGTTAAGGGAATTAAAGGGAGACTTAGATTCCAATACAATAGTAATGGGGGACTTCAATACTCCACTCTCAGAAATAGATAGATCATCCGGAGTGAAGATCCACAAGGAAACAGCAGATTTAATCAACACTATTGCCCAAATGGATCTAACAGATATCTACAGAACTTTCAATCCTACATGTAAAGACTTTACATTCTTCTCAGCAGTGCATGGAACCTTCTCTAGGATTGAACACATACTAGGTCATAAAGCAAGTCTCAGCAAATTTAAAAGAATTAGAATCATACCATGCAGCTTCTCAGACCATAGCGGAATGAAGCTGGAAATTAGCAACTCAGGAAACCCCAGAAAGTATGCAAACACATGGAGACTGAACAACATGCTCCTGAATGAACACTGGGTCATTCAAGAAATCAAAAGAGAAATCAGAATACAGCAAAAACAGTATTGAGAGGCAAGTTTATAGCAATATGGGCCTATATCAAGAAAATGGAAAGACACCAAATAAATGAGCTTTCAGCGCATCTCAAGGACCTAGAAAAACTGCAGCAAACCAAACCCAAATCTAGTAGGAGAAGGGAAATAATTAAAATCAGAGAAGAAATCAACAGGATTGAATCCAAAAAAATTACAAAAAATCAGCCAAGCGAAGAGCTGGTTTTTTGAAAAAATCAACAAAATTGATACCTTGTTGGCCCAAATAACTAAAAAAAGAAGAGAAAAGACCCAAATCAATAAAATCATAGATGAAAAAGGAAACATAACAACAGACACCACAGAAATAAAAAGAATCCTCAGAAATTACTTCAAGGACTTGTATTCCAGCAAACAGGGAAATGTATCAGAAATGGATGGATTCCTGGACACATGCAACGTACCTAAATTGAACCATGAAGACATAGAAAACCTAAATAGACCCATAACTGAGACAGAAATTGAAACAGTAATAAAGGCCCTCCCAACAAAGAAAAGCCCAGGACCAGATGGATTCACTGCTGAATTCTACCAGACATTTAAAGAAGAACTGACTTCATTTCTTCTCAAAATATTCAGAACAATCAAAAAAGAGGGAATCCTCCCAAATTCTTTCTATGAAGCCAGCATCACCTTAATCCCTAAGCCAGAGAAAGACGCAGCACTGAAAGAAAATTACAGACCAATATCCCTGATTAACATAGACGCAAAAATCCTCAATAAAATACTCACCAATAGAATACAACAACACATCAGGAAAATCATCCACCCAGACCAAGTGGGATTTATCCTTGGTATGCAGGGATGGTTCAACATTCGCAAATCAATCAATGTGATTCACCACATTAACAGACTGCAGAAGAAAAACCATATGATTATCTCAATAGATGCAGAGAAAGCATTCGATAAAATTCAATACCCTTTTATGATGAAAACTCTAAGCAAATTGGGTATAGAAGGAACATTCCTCAATATAATCAAAGCAATTTCTGAAAAGCCCATGGCCAGCATCCTATTGAATGGGGAAAAGTTGGAAGCATTTCCACTGAGATCTGGCACCAGACAGGGATGCCCACTCTCACCACTGCTATTTAACACAGTTCTGGAAGTTTTAGCCAGAGCCATCAGACAAGAAAAAGAAATTAAAGGAATACAAATTGGGAAGGAAGAAGTCAATCTATCCCTCTTTGCAGACGATATGATTCTTTACTTATAGGATCCAAAGAACTCTACTAAGAGACTATTATAACTCATAGAGGAGTTTGGCAAAGTGGCAGGATATAAAATCAATGCACAAAAATCAACAGCCTTTGTATACACAAGCAATGCCATGGCTGAGCAAGAACTGCTAAGATCAATCCCACTCACAATAGCTACAAAAACAATCAAATACCTTGGAATAAACTTAACCAAGGATGTTAAAGATCTCTGTGATGACAATTACAAAACCTTAAAGAAAGAAATAGAAGAGCATACCAAAAAATGGAAATATCTTCCATGCTCATGGATTGGAAGAATCAACATCATCAAAATGTCCATTCTCCCAAAAGCAATTTATAGATTCAATGCAATCCCAATCAAGATACCAAAGGCATTCTTCTCAGATCTGGAAAAAATGGTGCTGAAATTCATATGGAGGCACAAGAGACCTCGAATAGCTAAAGCAATCTTGTACAACAAAAGCAAAGCCGGAGGCATCACAATACCAGATTTCAGGACATACTACAGGGCAGTTGTAATCAAAACAGCATGGTACTGGTACAGAAACAGATGGATAGACCAATGGAACAGAATTGAAACACCAGAAATCAACCCAAACATCTACAGCCAACTTATATTTGACCAAGGATCTAAAACCAATTCCTGGAGCAAAGAGAGTCTATTCAATAAATGGTGCTGGGAAAACTGGATTTCCATGTGCAGAAGCATGAAGCAAGACCCCTACCTTACACCTTACACAAAAATCCACTCAACATGGATTAAAGACCTAAATCTACAACCTGACGCCATCAAGTTATTGGAGAACATTGGAGAAACCCTTCAAGATATTGGCACAGGCAAAGAATTTCTGGAAAAGACCCAGGAGGCACAGGCAGTCAAAGCCAAAATCAACTAATGGGATTGCATCAAATTGAGAAGTTTCTGTACTGCAAAAGAAACAGGAGAGTGAAGAGACAACCGACAGAATGGGAAAAAATATTTGCAAACTATGCAACAGATAAAGGGTTAATAACCAGAATCTACAAAAGATCAAGAAACTCCACAACATCAAAACAAACAACCCACTTAAGAGATGGGCCAAGGACCTCAATAGACATTTTTCAAAAGAAGAAATCCAAATGGCCAACAGGCACATGAAAAAATGTTCAAGGTCATTAGCAATCAGGGAAATGCAAATCAAAACCACAATGAGGTTTCACCTCACCCCGGTTAGAATGGCTCACATTCAGAAATCTACCATCAACAGATGCTGGCGAGGATGTGGGGAAAAAGGGACACTAACCCACTGTTGGTGGGAATGCAAAATGGTCAAGCCACTATGGAAGTCAGTCTGGAGATTCCTCAGAAACCTGAAGATAACCCTACCGTTCGACCCAGCCATCCCAATCCTTGGAATTTACCCAAAGGAATTTAAATTGGCAAACAAAATAGCGGTCTGCACCCTAATGTTTATTGCAGCACAATTCACAATAGCCAAGACCTGGAACCAACCTAAACGCCCATCAACGGTAGACTGGATAAAGAAATTATGGGATATGTACTCTTTAGAATACTATACCGCAGTAAGAAACAACGAAATCCAGTCATTTGCAACAAAATGGAGGAATCTGGAACACATCATGCTGAGTGAAATAAGCCAGTCCCAAAGGGACAAATACCATATGTTCTCCCTGATCGGTGACAACTGACTGAACACCAAAAAGGAAAATTGTTGAAGTGAAATGGACACTATGGGAAATGGTGACTTGATCAGCATAGCCCTGACTGTTACTGAACAACTTAATACATTATCCCTCTTAGTAGTTTTTTTGTCTGTTCTACTTAATATGACTGGTTTAATTCTGTAATTAATACACAGTTATTCTTAAGTGTTGAAATTTAACTGAAATGTGATCCCTGTTAAACATAAGAGTGGGAATAAGAGAGGGAAGAGATGTACAATTTAGGACATGCTCAGGCTGACTTGCCCCAAATGGTAGAGTTAGAAACATACCAGGGGACTCCAATTCAATCCCATCCAGGTGGCATGTACCAATGCCATCTCACTAGTCCAAGTGATCAATTTCAGTTCACAATTGATCATAATGAAAGGACTAAGAGTCAAAGGGACCACATAAACAAGTCTAGTACCTGCTAATACTAACCGATAGAATAAATAAAGGGGAGAGTGATCCAACATGGGAAGCAAGATACTCAGCAGACTCATAGAATGGCAGATGTCCTAAACAGCACTCTGGCCTCAGAATCAGCCCTAAAGGCATTCCGATCTGGCTGAAAAGCCCATGATAGTATTTCAGGCATGGAAAGCCAAGACACTCTGGAAAAAAAAAAAAAAAAAAAAAAAAAACACCACCACTAAATGAAAGATCTCTGTGAGTGAGATCCAATAACAGGTCTTCAAAGAAGAGGTACCTTTCTCTGAAGGGAGGAGAGAACCTCCACTTTGACTATGACCTTGTCTAAACAAGATTAGAGTCGGAGAACTCAAGGGGCTTCCATAGCCTTGGAAACTCATGACTGGAGCATAGGGAGATTACTGATGCCATAAACAGGAGTATCAATTTGTAAAGTCAACAGCAGGAGTCACTGTGCACTTACTCCTCATGTAGGATCTCTGTCCTTAATGTGCTGTACATTGAGACTTAATGCTATAACGAGTACTCAAACAGTATATTTCAGTTTGTGTTTCTATGGGGGTGCAAACTGTTGAAATCTTTACTTAATGTATACTAAACTGATCTTATGTAAAAAAAAAAAGAAGAAATTATCAATTCCCAACTTGACTCTCACTGGGATTAAACATGACAATAGGTCTGATCTGATTTCATCATCATTTAAAAAATCATCTATTATTTTTCACTTTATGTTTCTGTGTGGGAGCAAACTGTTGAAATCTTTACTTAATGTATGCTAAACTGATCTTCTGTATATAAAGAGAACTGAAAATGAATCTTGATGTGAATGGAAGGGGAGAGGGAGTGGGAGAGGGGAGGGTTGCGAGTGGGAGGGACGTTATAGCGGGGAAGCCATTGTAATCCATAAGCCGTACTTTGGAAATTTATATTCATTAAATAAAAGTTAAAAAGAAAACAAGTGTACATTTATATATTTTATGTAATATGTAATACATTTAGTAAAAATATGCAATAACACAAAGACCAGAAGGTAGAAATTAGATCTGCTCTTGAATATTGTTACTCTATAGGAGGTAGAATAACAACATTTGAATATACAACTATGGTCTGTTAATGGAACACATTATAAAACATAAGGAATTGGCTGAAAAAATGGGCATGAATAATCAGCTATTGGTATAGTTAAACCGGGGTGCTTTATAAAGAATGTGCCTTTGAGAAACAATGGTGATAAGGCACTTGAGTAATTGACAGGGCTTAGAGATGAGAGAAGGGGTTTCCTACAAGAGTACATAAGGGTTATATTAGCCTGCTTTTGTTACACTAAATAAAATACCAAGAAGCACTTCTTGAGAAAGAAAACATGTATTTAATCTTATAGTTTGGAGGTTACAGTTCAGAATCAGATGGCCCCACAGTCTAGCAACTGATGTGTAGGTTCTGACGTCTTGACATTATGGTTGATGTGTTAAGGGAAGAGACTGGATATAATTGTGGCATCTGAGAGGTGGAGCTGAGGGGAAGTCTTTAAGTCATTGGGGGTATGCCCTTGAAGTGTGTTTCTTATGAGAGGGCTGATTATTTGAATTCAAATTTGGCCTAGGCTCGCTTGCTTTCTCCTGCCTGGCTTCCTAAGAAAGGTTGTTCATGACAGGTGCAGATGCACTGTCTCAGAACAACTCTTCCTAGCCTCCCAGGCTTCCTTATAAAATGTCAGTGGAAAGTGCCGTGACCGAATACATCTTGCATTCTGGATGCCTACAAAGCCAGCACCACGTGGACAATATATAGGTCTGCACCAGAAGGGCCCAGGAAAGGAGTTATTTCATGAAAGGAAGGTCTTTGAAACAAATATGTACCCTGAAGCTTCTAATGAGAGAGTGGTGGAAGGGGCAGCCTCAAAGATCTCTCTGAAATGCTTTCAGGAAGTTTCTCCTATTGTCTTCCTCATTAACCTTTGGCTGCCCTTTGCCTGAACTAATGTCTTTAGACAGTTTTTCTGTAGCCACTGCTTTCTATTTCTTTTCTGACCTAGCTTCGCATTTTCCAATCTGTCTGCTCTGTACCATTTTGCTCCTGATTCTCACTGTAAGATATACTAAGTGTTAGGTTTGGAATAGCTCTGGGTTCTGGCCTTTGGTACACCCAGAAAGCAGAGACAGAAAAAGGAGATGGAGACAGACCTCAACAGAGACTGATTGCCTTATTGAAGCAAAGAGATGGTGACAGTCACCAAAGAGACTGTGCAAAGGGTACATATACAGGTGAATATTTGACTAAGGAGGGAATCTGCCACTACCAGGGGGAGGTAGAAGGCAGCTGGTGGGAGAGTAGTGGCTCTTTGAAGCCCCTGGGAACTTTCATCTTACCTGATTCAGAATCCGCCCTGTGCAGTTGATCTGTTTGCCAGTTGCTTTGCAAAGAGTCTGGAAGGGTCTGGGTTGGCACCAAGGGTCTCAGCTAAGGGAGGAAATGGGGTATGGAGGGGGGGAGGGTTAGGGAAGGGGCACCATGCCCTTTATTCCAGCCCCTAGAGGCAAAAAGGAAAAGGGGTGTCAATTTTATCTGGCAACTTCCTGCTGAGAGAGGGCAGTGAGGATGCTGGGGTTTGCCCCTGGAGCCCGGAGTCCTCCTCGGGTTGCCAGGGAAGGAGATGGCACCCTTGACTGAGGTGGTGGAATAGCATCATGGCCTTAACCTGGTCTTGGGAGATGGCTTTGATGCGGTTCTGTAAGGAATTTTGGAACAAATTAAATAGGCATGGTCCCAATAGCAGGGCCATAAGGCTGACAGTGACAGGCTCAAGAAGAGGAGCTCAGCATGCACACAGCCCGAGTGTAGCAGTCCAGCCGTGTTTTGTTGGTTTTGAGCCTGTGCCACTCCCATATTCTATTTTTTATTTTGTCTTCGGAGTCAGTTACCACTCCAGACTGGTAGTCATAATGACAGCACTCTTCTCCCAGGAAAAGGCAGGTTCTGCCCTGTGGTGC
This sequence comes from Oryctolagus cuniculus, assembly GCF_964237555.1. Lineage (NCBI taxonomy): Eukaryota > Metazoa > Chordata > Mammalia > Lagomorpha > Leporidae > Oryctolagus > Oryctolagus cuniculus. The sequence continues at coordinate 125,253,694 of NC_091453.1, forward strand.
TGTCAGGAGATCTAGTGGGCTCCTGTTTCTCAGGACCAGTGATGCCAGGGAGTTTATTTGTTCTTGTAAGGAGGAGGACCCTGGTGGAGGCTCTCAAAGTCGGTGTTTGCCTGTTGGGCCAATTGGTTTAAGGAGTGCTGAGAGAAATATTTTTAACAGGGGTCCAATCAGTAGCAGAGACTGCCACTAATCCTGCAGCAAGAATTAGGACAAGGACTGTGGCTGCAGATGGCAGCATGGGGTGACAATGCATTTAAAGAGAAAGCAAAGCAGATATTTGCATAGGGGTGAAGGCATGGGGAGACCACCCTGGGGCCAACAAAAAGAATCTAGTGAGGGTGGAGAAGTTGATCTGCTCTGGAGTGGAGTCAGGGAAGGTTCCTTGGAGCCAGAGATCTTAGACCAGGAGTCCTAGGTTGTTGAAGGAGGAGATTCCGGGTGATGTCACCCAGAAGTCTTCCCGAAGGGCTGCAAGGAGGCAGAGTGGAGACAGGGTAAGGGCCATTGGGTTGGAAGGTGACCGCCATACAGATCCTGCTCAGTAATGGGGCATAAATAATTTGCTTAGTTTGAGTGTGCTGGGATCAATGGGGGCCATATATCAGGAGTGATTTGACATAGGCAGGGGCGTTGTGGGAGGGGCCTTTTTAGCCTGGACAGGTGGACCCAGAGGGGGCCATTGTCTAGTTTAGCCATGGCGGGAGTAAGGAGGATGGCCCTGTGGGGCCCCTTCCACTTTGCAGGTAGCAGGGAGAGGGAGGGATCTGAGACGTAGACCACATCTCCTAAAGCCAAGGCTGGAGAGGGCTTGCAGTAGCTGGGGCCTGCAGGGCCTGGTGAGTAGGTTGCCATGGAAACCTGACAGCTGAAAGGGAGGCAAAGGGCACGTGGGAGGGGAGGGGAGGGGAAAGGTCCAGCCCTGGGATGGCAGTGAGTCTGCCAAATGTGACTCGAAGGGGCTGCGCTGTAGCAGCTTCCCTGGCAGAGCTCTTAGCTTTGGGAGGGCTACGGGTAGAAGTTTTGTTCAATCTAAATGGAGTTTGATGGAGAGTTTGATGAGGGTTCTTTTAGGAATCTGCTGGTGGTGGGGCCGGCACTGTGTGCAGTAGATTAATCCTCCAACTGCAGTGCTGGCATCCCACATGGGTGCCTATTTGTATCCTGTCTGCTCCACTTCCGATCCAGCTCTCTGCTATGGCCTGGGAAACAGTAGAAGATGGCCCAAGTCCTTGGGCCCCTGTACCTGCATGGAGACCCGGAAGAAGCTCCTGTCTTCAGATAGGTGCAGCTCCAGCCATTGGGGCCATTTGGGGAGTGAACCAGCGGATGGAAGACCTTTCTCTCTGTCTCTCCCTCTCACTCTACCTCTCAAATAAATAAATAAGTAATCTAAAGAAAAAGAATCTGCTGGTCCTCTCGATCTTTCCTGATGACTGAGGCCTATACGGAATATGAAATTTCCAGGGATATGCAAATACGGAGTGAACTGTTGAGACACCTGGGAGGTGAATCCAGGCTCATTGTCTGATTGGAGGGAGGAGGCCAGAACACGGGATACTTGCTGTTAGGAGGGAGTGGGTGAGCGTGGGGGCTCTTTTATTGGTAGAGGGGAGTACCTGGACCCACCCCGAGAAGGCGCCAGCCAATACAAGGAGATACGTAATTCTGTGCTCAGGTGGCCTGAGAGTAAAGTCCATCTGGGGGTCCTTGCAGGGAGGGAGCCCCTCATCTGGTGAGCGAGGAACTTTGGGTGGAGATTGGTGCCGGGATTGTCTGTGGGCAGGTGGGGCAGGTGGTAATGAGGCTTTCTAGAGATTGTTGGTCTAGGGGTCATGAGGACAGCTGAGTCTTTACAAATTGCGGTGTAACTTGAGTAGAGGGATAAAAAAGTGGTATATATGAGACAATTTCAGGGGTAGAAGGGTTAGATGGGTGTAGGGACAGCTCTGAGGTTGTAGCCATCAGGGCAAGTAGAGAGTTTTGGGGGCTGACCAAAGGGTGAGTGAGGGCACTCTGTTTTGTCCCTTGGTCTGTGATATTATTTGCAGTGGTCAGGGGGAATCTATCTCTTTGGGGACCCTGACAGTGGAGTATGGTGACTTATTTGGGAAGGAGGGTTGTGTCAAGAAGAGCTTTAATGAGAGAGGCATTAACTACAGGAGTGCCCTTCTGAGTGAAAATGCCATGTTCTCTCCAGATAAGGATATGAGAATGAAGAATATTATAGGTGTATTTGAGTCAGTGTGGATGTTTACTGTGTATGCTTTGATAGTGTGAGAGCTCAGCAGAGTCCAATAAACTTTGCCTGTGAGAAGTAGTCTTGGATGACAGGGGTTTTACCTCTAATAAGGTATGTTTCGGGGGATTAGAGGTGTTTCATTGTATGCTTGCCTATCCTGCCACATAGGGTGGTGGTTTTGTGAACTGCCATTGATGAACCAATGTGGGATGTGGGGGTCTTGAAGAGGCTCATCTGTGGTGTGGGCAAAGGGGTTGAGGGTGAGATCTAAGACCTTATCACAATTATGTGCTATAACTTGTGAATCTCAGGTATGGAGGGGGAGGAGTGATGCAGGATTAAGATAGAGCATGGAGGAAGGATAATGTTGGATGAGGCATGTAGGATCTGAACCCTGAAAGAAGGAAGAGAAATAGAATTCTAATGGCTCACAATGTCTTAGAGGTTATGGGGTGAGTGAATATGTGGAGGTGAGGTAGGGGACCCATGGGCAAGCAGGATCCTCTCGAGGGGGCTACAGTGCAGCTCACGAAAACTATCTTCATTGGAAGCTTCATATGCATGGCCGTCTAGAATCTCATTGCTTTAATTTTTGAGGAAATAGATCTAACAAGCAGATTAAATACGCAGGGTCTAAAACAAAGGACACATGGTTATTAGAGGATCTAGTAAAGGTGTTGTCCAAGGCAGGCTGCAGTTTTATTGAGAGGCAAACAGAAGCTTACAAGAAGGGCAAATTTTAATTGTATGTTAATTAAAATAGATTGATAGCTTTTCTATTTTTTATTTTTTTAATTATTTGACAGATAGAGTTAGACAGTGAAAGAGAGAGAGACAGGGAGAAAGGTCTTCCTTCCATTGCTTCACCCCCCAAATGGCCGCTCTGGCCAGAGCTACGCCCATCCTAAGCCAGGAGCCAGGTGCTTCTCCTGGTCTCCCAAGCGGGTGCAGGGGCCCAAGCACTTGGGCCATCCTCCACTGCCTTCCCGGGCCACAGCAGAGAGCTGGACTGGAAGAGGGGCAACCAGGACTAGAATCCGGCGATGCCAGTGCTGCAGGCAGAGGATAAACCTAGTGAGCCACGGCGCCAGCCCAGCTTTTGTATTTAAAAAAAAAAAAATTCTTTTGCAACCTTCTATGATTTCCTCACACCTTCTGCAACTTACTTAAAATTTCATAGCTTTTCATTCTAGTCTTGAGTAAAGTAGACATTAGGATAAATTCTTATAAATATTGTCCTTTCTTCACTAAAAATTCTCTTTTATTACTAATAACACAGTTTTATGCTTAAACACAATGTACAGTTACACTGAACAAAAATTTGATGTTATTGCTTACCATTATGTTGGGTTTAATGGTGGAGGACATCTATCAGAGTTGATGTATACCCCTCTGGTTGGAGAGAGAGAGAGAGATTTTTAAGGGAGAGAATCTGATAGGTTATAGAATAAGGGGCAATTCTAGAAAAGGATTTATGCCTAAATGAGTACTTAACTTGGTGAGCCTGTTGTTTTGAAGGACCAGTAGTCTTGATTATTATTTTACATAGGTTGGAAGCTGTCTCTCAGGGTAATTTTGCCTTGGGAGGGGGGGCCTTTATTTATTTGTTTGTTTGTTTGTTTTAATTTGTTTGTGTGGAACATTGCTGGGTAAAGGGCTTCATGGGTGTGGAATTCCTGAAATTCCTCCCAAGACTTTACTATGGACATGAAGGCCCTCTTGGTGTAGGAGAACAGGCGGCTAACTTTGGAGCTGAGCCTTTCTAGAGGGTGCAGGTGGACTTGTGGGTTTAAAGTTAGGCTCGCAGAGCAGAGCTGCTTGTTTGGGGAGGTGTAGAGTGCCACAAGAACCCTGAGAAGGGAGAGGGGACGAGAGAAAGGCTCCTTGGTGAAATTTGCAGTACGTTGTCTTAGCACTTTGGAATGTCCCAGGTGCAAGGCTTTAGCGTGATAAACATTTTGCTAGCCTTTACAGTATTCTCTTTGTACTCAGGAGGAGAAAGTGGCGGAATGGAGGAGGTGGCTTTAGGAAGAGAGAGGCAGTTTTGGTTGCCCCAGAGGGGAAGGAGCAGGGCATCATGCAGAGGGGAGGGAGAGATGGGGATCTGGGGACAATCGGAGGGGTGCAGTTGTAGACAAAAGATTGAGGTGGAGTCTAGTGGTGGTATGAAGACCAAGACTTTTAGTTTGGAGAGGAGATCTCTGCCCATTAGGGGCATGGGGCATTGTGGTATCATGAGGAAGGCATGGGCCAGAGCTGAAGGTGCTGGGAAGGAGTGGGGCCGTTCTTGCTTTGATGGGGATGCCTGAGACTTCTTTAACAGAGATGTTGGAGTCTAGAGTATGGACTGAAAATGTTGTCAACAGAGAGAAAGAGGCCCCTGCATCTGGGACAAAAGAAACTATCTGTCCAGCCAATGACTCAGTGTTATTTAGATGAGTCAGAAACTCCGACCTTGGTTGACGAATCTGGCCCTGTCACTAGAACATATTCTGTTGAGGAGTCAGGATGGAGGACATCACCAGGGACACCAGGGCATCACTGAGGACTGTCCCATTGTCCACATGTGAGGCACGCTTTTGTCGGGGGCCTCAGATTGGGACAGTCTCTTCCCCAGTGTCGTTTCTTGTTGCAGCAGAAGCAGGGAGCAGGAAGGGTCCTGCTTGTAGGTGTCAGATTGTCGGGGGTGGATGGATTTTGTTTTCATAAAGCTGAGACCAGAATGTTATATTTAGTTTTTCTGTCCTGGTCCTTTTGCTCTGCTTGCCTCACCCTCCTGGTTGTTATATACCATAAAGGCCACATGTAGGAGCTCCTTTTTGGGGGGAGGGGGTTGGGTCGTTTTTCTAGCTGCCAGAGTTTGCACGTGTTATCAGGTGCTGATTGAATGAACTGGATGTGAGGACACAGAATCCGGCTGGGGTGGTTACACCTAGGTTTGTGTATTTTTGGACTGCTTCAATAAGGTGGATTTTCATCAGGGCCCTGAGTAATTTTTCTGTCTCTGTCATAGTTGACATAGGCATGAGTTTTTCTGCATGCCTTCCAGGAGACGTGCTACCATAGGGTTAAGTCTCCATGTGCCTGACTCTCCCGGCTGATACGTCCAGTCTGGTTCAGTGCCTGGGGGAGCAGTGTCTGTCACTGGATATGGTGAAGGGTCTCGTTCATGCAGGTAGTCTGCGTCAGTCCCACCTGAGCACCAGCTTCACTCCTTTCCATCAGCAGTAAGTGTAGAGGTGAGTACATAATAGGCATCTCCCCATGTTAAAAGCTGTGCTTGGGAGAGGCAGGGGAACTCTTTCTTATATCAGCTGGGCTTACTGAAAACGAGCCTGACTTTCCCTCAGTCTTGCCCATGTCGGACAAAGAGAGGGGGACATGGACCCTGGTGGGCCCCTCTGGCCCTGCCACTTCCCTTAGGGGGAACATGTGTGTTTGTCCGTGGCTGTGAGACTGAGTGAGGGGAGGGGTCTAGTGAGATGAGGGCATGTGGGGAGACTCCTAGAGGCACGGGGAGGCTAGCAGGTGGAGCCAGCTTGTGTGGTTGGCAGGGGGAGACCAGAGAAGGGAGAGAGGAGACAGGCATTGTGGAAGGGAGAGAGGAGACAGATGAGTCTGGCCTGGGGAGTGATCGGAGGATGCTTTATAATTGTAGAGGTGTTCATGGAGGGGGTGTAGGGAGTTTGGGAGGGAGCTTCTGGGAGAGGTTGGGAGGTCCAGGAGGGGGTTGTCACAGGGGAGTTGAGGGGGTTGGGCAGTGCAAAGGGTGGGGGTTGGTAAGGAGGGGCTCATTAGCTGGATCAAATGCATCTAGATCAAGGAGTGAGGAGTTGGCTTTGGATTTTGAGGTGGGTCCAGGAGGAAAAGAGGGGGAACAGAGAGGTAGTCCATAGGAGGAACAGTCCTTACATTAAGAAGGTCAGTTGCAAAAGTTGAAGAAAGCCTGTAGGTAGGGGGGACAAATTGGCCCCTTGTGGTTGGAAACAGGGTGGGGTGTGGAGTGGGGCAGGGAGTAGTGGGAGAATAAAGAGAGGAGGGAACTTCAGATTACTTGCCATTCCATCTGAAGGTGTTACATAGGTTCCTAAATAAAGGATGTTTTGATTAAAGGTGGCAAATTCTGACCAGTAGTTACAGTTATCCAGTTTTTATTGAGGCCAAATTTGTAGACAAGTGTCATTTTGTGAGCCTGAAGGTCTCTGAGTGCCAGAGGCTTGAGTTCTTTAATGTTCAGGCCAAGGGCAATTCTTTTGGAATTTAAATTCAGGACCCCAGTGGTGTGAGGCAAAGAGAAAGGGGACTCCTGCCCCCAGGCCAAGTCTTCACTTGACACAAAGGCCTGAGGAACAGAGATGTGGTAGTGAAGTTTGTTAGGCTGTCACAAAACACACCAAACACCCCAAACACCGGAGTAAGGGACAAAGTTTATTGGGGAAAACTCAGGAGTAAGGGAAAGGGTTTATTGGGGAAAACCCAGCAGACCGGAGGGAAGGGGCGAAGAGGGAAAAAGGGAGAGAAGGAGAGTGTAAGAGAGAGACAGAGGAGAGGAGCTAGCGAGGAGAGAAGAGAAAGCAGAAAGAGAGGCGAGAGGAGGAGAGGACAGAAGAGAGCAGAGAGAAGAGAGCGAGAGAGCCACGTGTCAAAAGAGAGAGCACGCGTCTGGGAAGCGGGTCTAATATCCCTTTTCCAGGCGGCAGGCAGGGAAGTGGGAATAGTGAATCCCATTAGGGTGGGGGTGGAGCTTGACAACTGCAGTGTGGCCATGTGGCCACGTGGCTTCCAGCAATAGCGGTGGGGGCTAAAGCCTAGGATGGTGTCAGGGTATATATATCGCACCATAGATAAAACTGCACCATTTTCCTAACAAAGTTGGGTGTCCCCTCATTCAATTTGGGTCAGCCCAGAGCCATAGCCAGTAGGTGGATGATCCAGCTCCCTGGGATCTGGAAGACAATATCCTAGGGTACTTCCAGAATACGACTGGATAGAGGAGTTTACCTTACTGAACAAGGAACTGAGGCCGGAGTCTGGATGGAATTTGGTGGAAAGGCAAGAGGCCCGTGCTCTGGAATAGGAAAGGCAGGGAGAGAAGATGAAAATCTAAGGGGTAGATTTACACCGACTGCCAGTGAGCTCAGCAGGTAGCAGAGCTCCTGACTGCCTCAGTGGGGGCGGGCTAGAGGAGAGACAGAAAGGTTAGGGCCAAGGCAGCTCTGGGCTCCTAAGTGCAGTCAGAAATGAAAGAGAAAGGAGCATGACTCTGGGATACCCTGTCGGACAGTCAAGGTCTGGGGAAGTCTGAGCCCCACCAGAGAGAGTCACCCTGGTCAGAGGCTCTCAGTCATCCACCAGGTCATTTCCGGTCCTACGCATCCATGGTCATTCGAGGTGATAGGAAAGAGCCAGTAAAAGGCAGGCAGGGGTTTAGCGTCATGGGAGCGGATAAGCTGGGGGTTCCCCCAAATGTGCCAGTTACCACGAGTGCCAGAGGCTCAATTGTCACTTCATGGTCCTCACTCCAATTGCCACAGAAGGAAGAAGATATTTGGAGAGAGGGAGGGAGTTAAGACATGAAAAGACCCATTTCCTGTATGGGCCACCAAATGTTAGGTTTGGAATCACTTGGGGTTCTGGCCTTTTGTACCCCCAGAAAGGAGAGATGGAAAAAGGAGACAGAGACGGACCTCAATAGAGACAGGTCGCTTTATGAAGTAAAGAAGTTGGTGACAGTCTCCGAAGAGAATGCACAAAGGGCACATTTAGAGCTGAATTTTTATCTGGTTAAGCAGGGTATCTGCCTTTACCAGGGGGAGGTAGAAGGCAGCTGGAGGGAGAGTAATGGCTCTTTGAAGCCCCTGGGAACTTTCATCTTACCTGTTTTAACAAGCTGCCCAGCGCAGTTGATCTGTTTGCCAGTTGTTTTGCAAGGAGTCTGGATGGTCTGGGTTGGCACCAAGGGTCTCAGCTAACCAAGGTAATGGGGCAGGGGGAGTGGCAGAAAGGGTCAGGGAAGGGCCACATGCTGTTTACTAAGAGCATCCAATAACACCTTTGCTGCTACCTGAAATCTGCTTTCCAAAAAAATCCAGTCTACAATTTTCAGTTCATCCTCCCACAAAGTCTCAGGATAGAAACACAATGTAGCCAGGCTCCTTGTGACAGTGTAGCGAAGGTGAACTTTAGTCTAATCCCCAGTAGAATCCTCACTTCTATCTGAAAGCATACCATCCTGGCTTTTCCTGTCCACATTTCTGCCTGCATTGTGGTTTTCTGAGCCCCCATCAGCACTGCCCATGTCACTCAGCTTGCGACACTCTAGGCTTTCTCTAGCCTGCTCCTCCAAACTCTCCCAACCTTTTCCAGTAAACCAACTCCGGAGACTCCTCCACATCTTCAGGTATAGTTCATAGTAATGACTCACTTCCTGGTACCAAAATGTTCTGTATTAGCCTGCCTTCATTAGCTTAACTAAAATACTGGAGAGAACTTCTTGGGAAAAAAATGGTTTATTTCAGCTTATACCTTTCAGAATCAGATGGGTCTATAGACTGGTATCTGTGGAGTCAAGGCAGGGGAAGAGGATCAATCACATCATGAGCCAGGAAACAGAGAAAGAGCAAGTAGGCTGAACTTGAACTCCAATAATCAGCACTGTGGTAAGAACCACCCTCCAAGGGCTAGCCCCCAATGACACAAAAAACTGACCAGACACACCTCTCATATGCCATAATTAGATTAGGTGTCTATCCTTAATCCATCAAACATTAAGACATCAGAGTTTAAACATCAGCCTGGGTATTGGGGAGATAAATTCTTCTCAACCCAGAAAGAGGGAATTTTAGTTATAGATTTATGCATAAACTTGATATTGATGATCTTTGCACAATTGTGTTCATTTACCAAAGCTAATCAAATTGTACAGTTAAAGAGAGGAACTTCATTTCCATAAAATGTTTCAACAAAGCTGTGAAAACAGGAATATTCCTTTAGTCCAATATCAGGTAAAAATAGAAAAGAGTGGAATTACTAACAGATGTAACAAATAGAAAACAGCTACCAAGTTGGTAGGTATTTATTCAGCATATCAATAATTAAATATAAATTATTCCTAAATCTGTATTTATGAAATACATGAAACTTACATAACAATTTTTAAAAAATATCTAAATTGTTAAAACATCCCAATGAAAAGAAAGATTATCTGTTGGGACACAGCATAAGACCTAACTAAAGGCTATATAGAAGATTTTTCCTTTAAATATAAAGGCGTAGATAATTTAAAAATAAAAGAATATAAATCTACTTGTATTTACTACTCATCCTTGCCTTCAAGGATCCTTCTTCTGTAAGGGAAATTATAGCAACACCTCTGCCAACTAGGAGAAGCTGGAAAATTTTCAGGACTGTCAGTAGTACTTAGCAGGAAGCTCAGCTTGTAACCCTTTTGGCTGTAAGAAAGGCAGAGTTACTCATCACTATACTTCACCCCTACCTGTCGGTGAAGGTGGAGCCTAGCAGAGAGCTGAGACTCTGCTCTCACTAGGCATCACTGAGATTTAAGAAGACAGTTTAAATCAGGCCTAGTGACATTTCACATTCTAACCTCCCTTGGTGTTAGTGGGGCCTATTGGAGAACCCAAATGAGACAATAGGAAGCAGGACCTGTCGGAACTCCACTTTCTCACTTCCTCTCCTCTGGTGTCAGCTGTGCTCAGAAGGAAGCTCAGTACCCTTGTCAAGCAGAAACAAAGGAGTGGGAGTCAACTTTCCATCCACCACCTCTCCTGGAACGGTAGGACCTGGCAGGGAGCTGATCTAACACTCCTACTTAGAGACGAGGTTAGTGGTGTGTGTTGATGCTCATTTTCACTGAGGATTATCAGCAGGGCTAGACAGAAATTTGAGCATCTGCCCTATCTTTCTATAATAAGATAGTGTGAGTCAACATTCTAATTTGTTCAGCATGGTATTTGATGGGCCCTTTCAATAACTGAATATAAACCAAATCAACAGATACACATATAAGGTGGATCAAATGTAAAGTTATGTAACAATAATATTCTTTTGCATTTTTAAATTTTATTCAAAAGAAATAGAGACAGGCAGAGAGAGCTCCTGTCTGTTGGATCACTCTCCAAATGCTCATATACCTGGGCCAGGGCCAGGACCAGAGCCAGGAGCTAGGAACTCAATCCAAGTCTCCCAAGTAGGTGGCAGGGACTCAATTACTTGAACCATAATCAGCTGTCTCCCAGAGGCTGCATTGGCAGGAAACTGGAATTGGAAGCTAGAGGCTCTTCAATGTGGGATATTAGCATCTTAACATGTGTCATAAGTGCCAATCCAAAACCCCATTCCCGGAAAATAATTTTAACTCAGTAATCAGCAATCTTTAATAATTACTAATTTGCTTTTTAAAATATCAATAAAAATATAGTAAACAAGTAAAATTATACAGATGAAAAATTCAATAACTGAAAAAACTTGCTGTGTGGATTCATGAAGATGTCAAGGAAAGAATCTGTGAACTTGATGACATATCAGTGGGATTTACCCAATATGAACAACAGAAAGAATATAAAGTTTTTTTAAAAAATAGAAATGTACTCTGCGACCTGTGGGACAGCAACAAAAGCATTAACTTTCACATTATCAGTCTTACAAGGACATTGGAGACAGAATGGGACTAAAACAATATTCAAAGAGATTGGGGCATACATCATCTTAAATGTACAGGAAAACATAAGCCTGCAGAATTAAGAGCTTGAGAGATGCCCAAATAGGATGAACAAAAGCATGCTAATATATATTATGATTTACATTTTCAAATTTATAGACAAACAGTCTTAAAGTAGATTGGCACACATGTTCTATTTGCTCAAGTATAGTTAGTGGGCCAGAGCCTGAGTGAAGAGAGGTAGCAAGAATATTTTAGGAATGTCAGTTTGAATTGATGAGCAGGAATTTGCTTATCAGCAAGTATGATGGATATCCCCTTTCTGATTGGTCAAGGAATGTAGAAGCCAGAGATTATTGATGAGTTACTGAATACAGAGTAAAATCCCAAAGAATTGCATTCCAGTATGGCTGGAGAATTTCACTGAGTTTTGAATTACTACATTTGTAAATATCAAGTGAATCTAAAGCAGAAGTTCAGGTGTTCAGTGTTACACATTTACAATAAGTATGAGCTAGTATTGATTAAAACATCGGGGGCTAGAATTTGACCTAGAAGTTAAGATCCCTAAATCCTGCATCGGAGTACCTAGGGTTAACGCCAGATCCACGCCTCAGCTGAGCTGCCTGCTGATTAAGACCCTGCGAGGCAGTGAGGAATGACTCCAGTGGTTTGGTCCCTGGCTCCCATGTAAGAGAGCTGGATTGAGTTCCTGGCTTTGTAGGCATTGTTGTCATTTGGGGAGTGAACTAGCAGATGGGAGATTCTCTCTTTCTCTTTCTCTTTCTCTCTTTCTCTCTCTCTCTCTCTCCTCTTTCCCTTCACTCAAAAAATTAAAATTGCTTTAAAAACTCACATGCTGCATATTATGCTACAGAGATGGTCTCTTGCAGAAATGCATGGGACTGCTATAACAAAGAAATTTGAGTATAAAATTATTTACTAGAATCAAAGTGATACATGGCTATGAAGGAGTTTTATATTAAGTTTGGAGATATTTCTATTATAAAGTATCCATGTAGGGCTTAATATGTTATCCCTCTTAGTATTTTTTTTTGTTTGTTCTACTTAATACTTTTGGTTGAATACTGTAATCAATACACAATTCTTCTTAAGTGCTGAAACTTAACTGAAAAGTGATCACTGTTAAATATAAGAGTGGGAATAAGAGAGGGAAGAGATGTGCAATTTGGGACATGCTCAAGCTGACTCACCTCAAACAGTAGAGTTAGAAACATACCAGGGGATTCAAATTCAATCCCATCGAGGTGGCATGTACCAATGCCATCTCACTAGTCCCAGTGATCAATTTCTGTTCACAATTGATCGTAATGATAGGACTAAGAACCAAAGGGATCACATAAACAAGAATAGTGTCTGCAAATACTAGCTGATAGAATAAAAAAGGGAGAGAATGATCCAACATGGGAAGTGAGATACACAGCAGACCCATAGAATGGCAAATGTCCTAATAGCACTCTGGCCTCATAATCAGCCCTGAAGGCATGTGGATCCGGCTGAAATGCCCATGAGAGTATTTCAGGCATGGAAAGCCAAGACACTCTGGGGGGAAAAAAAACCTAAATGAAAGATCTCTGTGAGTAAGATCCCAGTGGAAATAATGCGTCATCAAAGAAGGAGGTACCTTTCTTTGAAGAGAGGAGAGAACTTCCACTTTGACCATGGCCTTGTCTAAAAATTATCAGAGTCAGTGAACTCAGGGGGCTTCCATAGCCTTGGCAGCTCATGATAAGAGCCTAGGTTGATTACTGATGCCATAAACAAGAGTGTCAATTTGTTAAGTCAACAACAGGAGTCACTGTGCACTTACTCCTCATGTAGGATCTCTGTCCTTAATGTGCTGTACATTGAGATTTAATGCTATAACTAGTACTCAAACAGTATTTTTCACTTTATGTTTCTGTATGGGAGCAAACTGTTGAAATCTTTACTTAATGTATGCTAAACTGATCTTCTGCATATAAAGAGAATCGAAAGTGAATCTTGATGTGAATGCAAGGGGAGAGGGAGTGGATAAGGGGAGGGTTGCGGGTTGGAGGGACGTTATGGGGGGGAAGCCATTGTAATCAATATTCTGTACTTTGGAAATTTATATTCATTAAACAAAAGTTAAAAAAAGTAAAAATAAATAAATATATTACATATGCTATACGACCATAGATGAATGTGGTGGTAGAATGGAAAAATGTTATGTACTTTGTTATAAAGCAGAACAGTCTTGTATAAAGAGTGAAATTGTCCTTCATATAGCACCATAGATACCAATTATTGGAATCCTAGATCCAGTATTTTTTACCTAGAAGACACATTGAACATCCATATTTATTTCATGAAGAAGAAACAAAAGCCAAAAGGGACTGTAATGATACACTAGAGGAAGAAAATAATATCAGGAGAAACCAACAAAATATGCCTGTGTTGATACAGAAATTAAAAACACCATTTAATCATAGAAAACTCCAACAACAGGTAGTGGGACCTGGGTAGAATGGCAATCCAAATATATGTTGCAAGAGACCCTAGAGGATCAGAGTGTGGCAGAACAGGTAAAGCTGCTGCTTGGGCATCATTTGAGGACCAGTTCACGTTCTGGCTGTTCTGCTTCCAATCCAGCTCCCTGCTAATGCACCAGGGAAAGCAGTGGACAATGGTCCAAGTGCTTGGGTCCCTGTCACCCATGTGAGAGATCTGTTTGGAATTTCTCACTCCTGGCTTCAGCCTGGCCCAGCCCAGGGCTGTTGAGACCATTTAAGAAGTGAACCGGTGATTGGAAGAAATCTTTCCCTCTCTGTCCTTCCTTCTCTCTCTGCCTTTCAGGTAAATAAATCAATCTTTAAAAAAGGAATTCCAAGAAAATTCAGATAGACAGCTCTTAACAAGAGACTATAAGGTCCTATTAAAAACATTCTTGTTCAACCAAGAAAGAATTCATTCTCTTATCACATAGAAAATAATTAAAAGATGAAGAAGGAAAAGGGTGATTTTCAAAAGAAGATTTTTTTTTATTTTTATTTTTGACAGGAAGAGTTAGACAGCAAGAGAGAGAGAGAGAGTTATAGACAGTAAGAGACAGAGAAAAAGGTCTTCCTTGCGTTGGTTCACTCCCCTAATGGCCGCCACGGCTGACACTGTGCCAATCCGAAGCCAGGAGTCTAGTGCTTCCTCCTGGTTGCCCATGCGGGTGCAGGGCCCAAGCACTTGGGCCATCCTCCACTGCCCTCCGGGGCCACAGCAGAGAGCTGGACTGGAAGAGGAGGAACTGGGACTAGTACCTGTACCCCAAGTGGGACTAGAACCTGGGGTGCCGGCGCCACAGGTGGAGGATTAGCCAAGTGAGCCATAGCGCCAGCCAAAACGAGATATATTTTTATATAACTGGAAACATGTGCTTTGTCTTCAAGTACATTAAACCTTGATCCTGCAAGTACCCAAATTAGAAAGAAAGAAAAGGAAAAAAAACGGGATACAGACATGGATATTTTAATAAAAAGGATATATGTAGACTCTCCAAAAAGTTCATGGAATATATGTATTTAAAGAAATGATGCAAGGCTTTCAAAATGTTTTTGAACAAATATACCTTTTAATTCCATTTCCCAGGCTGTTTGAAGTACCCTCATATTGATAGAAAATGAGTACCTAAAAAGATATTCAACAACATCAACAATCAGGGAAATGAATATTAAAACTTCAGTAAGATATCACTACACATGCACCAGAATGACTTACAAAAGTAAATAAGTAAATTGGTAATACCAAATGATGGGAGAAGGCAGAGAAGCGATCACTCATAGATTGCCACTGGGAATGTAAAACTGGACCGGTATAGGGCCGTTTCTTACAAAATAAATATAATATTACTATTTGTCCAAGTGAAGTAGGCAGACATACAGGTTAAAATTGTTAGATTTGTGAACTAGCTGACCACGCCTTTGCCACGCCCCTGTGTGACCTCATGCCCCTACTTGATGCCTTTGCGATGCCCCTGTGTGGCCTCATTCCTCTACCTCGCCACACCTGGGTGCCCACCAGCCAATCAGGTTAATTAACCACTCCCCTTTGGAAGTGGGTTAAAAGCCGGGACACGATGTGGCCCGACCCCTGCTCTTCTTCCCTGGCCTCTTGTCAGGAGGGGGCCTGCTGTAGCCCCACACCTCCAGGGTGCATGGCCTTCAGGCCATGTGCTCTAGGCTTCCTGGCCCAGATACAGGCCTAGTTGCTCTTCCACATGGCTGGTTCCTGGTGCTCGGTATGAACCCCTATTCACCTCTCTCTCCTAAATAAAGCTCTCACTCTCCTATGCACCTTTCTCACTAAATAAAAGCTTAAAACATACCATGCTGCCTCATTTATCTGTGCCAGTATTTAGAATTCTCTAAATATTAGGCAAGAACCCTCTTGGGCTTATTAATATCGGGGATTTAGTAATAAGCCTGTGGTGAAATCGTAAGGCACCCCAAATTCTGGTAGCACATGTAGCATCCCGGATAGCATTTCTAGGGAACTCTAAAGGGCCACATTTCAGGGTAAATTTTAGGGGGTCTTGTCCTGTTTCACTAGCACTCGTGTTCTTGAGCATTTATCCCAGAGAAATAACACTAAACTTTGGGAAAACCTGTATAGGAAGGTCATAGAAACTTTATTTTTAGTTGTCTAGAATTGGAAACAACCAAGGTATCTGTGTTGGTTAATTAAATAACAACTTGCCTCTGAATTAAAGAATAGCTAGTGATGTCATAAGGCATTCTTTCTGGGTTTATTTGGTAGGGTATATCCAGAGAAGATTGGTGAATGAGGCAGTAGCTTGGGTGGGAAATATCCACCTACTATGTGCATAGGCACTATGCAATCTGCTTTATCCCTAAATAAAAGAGGGAAAGATGTATTTCCATTCTCTCTTCTGGTGTTGGGGCACTCTCCTGATCTTGAGCTTATACATTCGAAAAAAATGTGAAGATATTTAAACTCTGATGTATTATGATTGATAGATTAAAGCTGGCAGCTTGGTCTAATGTTGTCTGAGAGGTGGGTCTGGTAGGAAGTATGTAGGTCACTGGGGGCTTGCCCTTGGAAAATCGTTTTAATGAGAGGGTTGCTTATTTAAGCTGAATTTTGCATAGATTCTCTCTCTGCTTCCTTGCCGGTCTTATGATTGTTTCTCTCCTCCTGTTTGCCAGATGCCAGACCAATGGGATCCCTGACCCTGGACTGAAAACCTTCAACTGTCAGCTGAAACAAACCTCTTCCTTCCCGAGAAGCTCCTCTCAGGTGCTCTAGTTAAAATAACAAGAATATGACTAATACGATCGGCCTTACTTGGTTCTAAGGCTTTTGGGCTTGGACTGAGCCACGCTTCTGTCATCCCAGGGTGTCCAGCCTATAGACAGAATATTGTGGGGCATCTCAGCCAGCATAATTATGTGAGCCAATTACATGAAAAAGTCTCCTCTCATCTATTTATCTAGACTTTCAGTTCTTTCTTTCTGAGAACTCAGTGACCTTCATTAAATTAGACAACCTGTCATACCACCGTTCATAGAATACTACTGAATAATAAAACGAAAAATCCAAATATTGATACAAACAGCTGAAACTTGAATGAGTCTCAAGGGACCTATAGGGACTGACAAAAGCTTATGTCAAAATTTTACATGCTGAATTATTGCACTTATGTAATATTCTTGTAATGACAAAATTATAGAGGTGTACAATAAATTACTGGATTCTGGTTGTGGATGAGCAAAGGAAACAGCCATGGTTATAAGTGGGTAGAATGAAGTGTCCTTATGATGGAAACTTTTTGTATCTCGACTACAATGGTAGTCATGGAAAGTTTTAATGAGGTAGATGAATTATACCAGTATCAATTGCTGGATTGTGAAACTACTAAATTAATCTAAGACATTATTATTGGGAAAAACTGGGTACATAGTATAAGGCATCTGTATTTTTATAAATGCTTGTGGATCTACAGTTATCTGAAAGCATAATATTAAGCAAATTTTGAATGTTAATTCTCAATTCTAGTGGCTCATGTACTCGGGTCCCTGCCACCCATATAGGAGACCTGGATTGAGTTCTGGGCTTCTGGCTTCAACTTGGCACAGCCTTGGTTATTGTGGGCATTTGGAGAGTGAATCAACAAATGGAATATCTCTCCCTTCATTCTTTCTCTCTCTCTCATTCCCTCAATATTCTTGTCTTGTCCTCTCTCCTGTCTTCTTCTCTCCCTCTCTCTCTCCTTCTGTCACTCTGCCTTTCAAATAAATAAAATTTAAAAATTGATTTTTAAAAATAAATGTAATGTTATTGTACATAACATTGATTACTTCCAAAGTAATTATGCTGAGTGACAGAAGCCAAATAATAATAAGTTTATACTCTTATTCCATTTATGTAAATTTCTAGAAAAATATAAGCTAATGTGTAGAGACAGAAAGCAGATCAATGGGAGTTTGGGAATGGACAGAGTATGAGGAAGAAGTGCAAAGAAAGAATACAAAATGTTCTAAGGAAACTGTTTTGTTCTCATTTGTTCTTATTTTAATTGAAGTGATGGTTTGTCAGCTTTGTGTGCTCTTTTGTGTATGTGTGTGTGTATACACACACATATATAGCCATACCTAATTATATTGCACATTTTAAATACATATACTTTATAAACCTCTATAAAACAAAACCAACAGAAGGAAGATAGCTTTCTCTGTGTCACTCCCTTTATTTCCCCCTGCCTTTCAAAAAATAAAGGTATCTTTATAAAAGAAGCCAGACAAATTAGTTATTTTAAGAAAGAATGTGCCTCCCAATAATGATGTAACTTATGTGTTGAATACACATTTTCAGGCACACCTATTGAGTTCAGTGGTTGGGATGCTGTTTGGGAGGCCCACATCTCATATTGGAGAGCCTGGTTTCAAGTCTAGCCCTACTCCTGATTCCAATTTCTTGCTAATGTGAAGCCTGAGGTAGTAGGCAATAGCTCAATACTTGGGTCCCTGTCACCCACTTAAGAGATATGGATTGAGTTCCTGGCTTCTGACGTTGACTTGGCTGAACCCTAGTCATCGTAGGCATTTGGGAAGCTCTCTCCTTCTCCTTCTTCTGTTTCTCTGCCTTTAAAATAAGTAAGATTTTTACAAAGGAAGAGCACATTTTCATTAACATTCCTGAAATACCAATTGTCAGAAAAACAACATAGCATCATCTTCTTATATGGGGCATTTTGTATAAAATCATGACAGTAAAACATGAGAGAATTTAAAGCAAACCAGAAAGCCTGCCAAAGGTAAAATTTAGTCAAATAATAAATTATCCAACTAATTTAATGTTTTCTGAATTGTTCTGTTGTGTTAAATATTGAACAATTAAAGAATAAATTTCAATTGTAAAGATATAGTTAAATTTCAGCAAAATATTTGGTTTAGATAAAGTGAAAATTGAAATTCTCCAACAAATATTTACACCTTGCCAGTTGCACTTTATTTGACTGATTTGGGCATTAATGTAAACATACCTGAAGTGCACTACAAGCAATGCCATAGCTTCACGCACTTATTTGGGAAAGGAACAGTAGTTATGGTTCTGTAACAATAGAACAGGAAATACTGTACATTAATTTGCTCATATAATACAATAATTCTTAAAGGACAAGTGTTTAAAATGTGCTGTTTTACACCTTATATACAGAAACATGCACAACTTACTGACCACAGACATCTTGTAGAAATTAGACCAGCAAAAAATGTTTTGAGAAAGAAAATTGGTCTAAGAAACTGAACAAAAATGTACATATTTTGTGATTCCATTTTCATAAATCTGTAGAAAATGGAAACTAATTGACAGTGACTATAAATAAGTGATTGTCTGGGAGTGGGGATATGGTGAGGGGGCAAGAGAGAAGAATTTTCAAGGAGCATGCTATGGTTCCACTATGATTTATCCCCTCCAGAATTTGTGTTAAGGCCTAGTCCCAAATGTAGCAGTGATGAGAAAAGGTGGGACCTTTAAAAAGTTAAGCCTAGTGGGTGGTGATTCATTCACACTCATCATCACAAAGGCATTCAATCTGATTTCTTAGAGTCTCACTAGAGTGGATTAATTCCCATGAAAGAATTATTCGTGGATTTATTTGAAAGGGAGAGGTAGAAGAGAGGAGAGGAGAGGAAAGATACCTTGCATCTGCTGGTTTATTCCCCCAGTCTCTGCAGACTTGGGCCATCTTCCACTGCATTCCTAGGCACATTAGCAGGGAGCTGGATCTGAAGTGGAGCAGCTGGGACTCCAATGATATTCTAACGTGGGATGTTGGTGTGGGAAGCAGTGGCTGAACCTGCTGTGCCACAATGTGGGCCCTCACCCCTACCATCTCTCCGGCACATGCTTCCTTCTTGTGATGCCAGAAGCCATATTATGATATAGCCAGAGGTTCTTACCTGAGGTCTATGTCCAATCTTGGACTCACAGCCTCCATAACTGTGAGCTAAATCAAACTCTTTTTATTTTTATAGAATAAGCAGTGACAGGTATTTTGTTATATTAATATAAGGGAGGCTAAGACACAGAATGAGGAAACGTTAGGGTATAAAATATTTCTTCAGTCTCACAAATGGTGATTGAATAAGTGTATGCATATGATAAAACTTAGTAAACTATAGGTTTTAAAAGCACCTATAGTTTATCATATGTCGAGAAAATTTCAATCTAGCCACTTAAAAGTGATATTCTATTCAAGGATTAAGACATTGCCAAAAGTAAAAATAAAATTTATTTGAAAGTGAAGTATGTTGTTTTAAAATTATGAGGACAATGATACTCTTTATAGCTTACACACAAGATGGATAATTCCTGGTGTATATTCACTCCAAGTCTCTTTTTAAAATTTATATTTGTCATGGCCAGCTCTGTTGAATAGTGAGTTAATCCTTACATATGATGCTAGCATCCCAAATGAGTGCCTGTTCAAATCCTGGATGCTCTACTTCCAAAAACAGATCATGGCCAATGTGCTAGGTAAAGGAGTAAAACATAGCCCAGGTGGCTTGGGTCCTGCAAACCAACTGGGAGACTCAGAGTTTCAGATACTAAGTTTCAGTCCAGCATAGCACAACTCATTGTGGCCACTGGGGGAGTGAACAAGTCCATGAGCAATGTCTCTCTCTCCCATTCTCTCTCAGTCTTGTTGTCTCTTTCTCTCTTTAACTCGGCATTTAAAATAGAACAATATCATTAAAGGATTGCATTTACCTGTTTGCATTTTATTTGAAAGGCAGAAAGACATATAGAACCAGAAATAGTGAGTTTCTATCTACTGGTTCACACATAAGTGGCTACAAAGACCAGGGCTTGTCAAGACCAAAGACAGGAGTAGGAACTTAGTCTAGGTCTCTCACATGGATAACACAAGTACAACTACACAAAACATCACCTGCTACCTCCCTGGGTAAAAAACAGCAGCAAGCTGGAAATGTCAACATAGCCAGAAACCAAATACAAGCACTCCAAAATGGGATGGAGGCATCCCAAGCAGTGTCTTGCAGCTCCAAACACCTTCCCCCACACGCTATTTGTAGGTGGACTAATTATTGTGGGATTTGTGGCTCGCAGTCACCATTATACTAGTTCTTGGCAACTTTTGATATGGTGGCCATTTTTGCCCTTATAAGGACATTCAGCAGTGTACAGCAGCAGTGGGCGGGTGTAATAAGCACCACTGTGAGGTCACTGGCTTGCAGGTGGTTATGTTGCCTATTTGGGGCATGGGAATACTGCCCTTGCACTACAACTTGAATGGGTTCTGGATTCATACATCGGGAAGTAATGCCTTTTACCCTCTGTTAAAATATACACAGAGACACTGAGTTCTTCGCTTCCCTGCTTTTGGATAAAAGGCAACAGGAAGTTTGGGCTGGTGTCCTTGCATAGCAGCATAAGCTGCTATTTCTGATGCCAGCATTCCCTACGAGCACCATTTCAAGAACACTGTTCTTCAAATCCATTGCCCACTATGGTGCCGGGGAAAGCATAGAAGTTGGCCCAAGTTGTTAGGCCCCTGCCACCCACATGGGAAACCTTAATGGTGTTCCCAGATCCTGGTTTTGGCCTGACCCAACCCTGGCTGTTGCTGCCATTCAGAGAGTAGCAATTCTCTCCTTCTGTCTGTGACTCTGCTTTTCAAATAAATAAATAAATATTTTTAACAATTTACATTTACTCCATTTTATTTGTAAGGCAGATAGACTTATAGATAGAGAAACTAGGAGATCCACCATCCTCTTGTTCACTCCCCAAATGACTCTAGCAACCAGCGAAGGCCAAGGCCTTAGCCAGGAATATGGAACTCATTCTGAACCTCTGCAATGGATAATTGAGGCATAGCTATTGAAACTATCACCTGCTACCTCCTAGGGTGCACATTAGTGGGAAACTGGAAAGAGGAGCATTGCCAGAACTCAATCTAAGTCATTTGGATATGGATTGGAGTCTTCTCAACAGGTGTCTCATCCAAAGTACCAAACTTCTGCCCCCACTCCACAATTCATAAATCGCCTAATCAGTGTGGATTTTGTGGCTTCTATTCACAAGTACAATAGTCCTTGGGTACTGGTGGCAACTTTTAATATGATGGCCATTTTTGCCCTTATATGGGCATTCAGCAGTGTACAACACATGGTTGGGTGGGTGTAACAAGTACCACTGTGAGGTAGGTGGGCCTTTTGGTGAGCATTACCTAATTTGGGCATGGGGATATACATGTGCACTGCACATCATATGGGTTCCAGAAATGGATCAATACTGGTAGATTTTGATGTCTAAGCCACTTCTTCATATCCCCAGCATTTACCTCAACCTCATTCCCCTTACAAAGCACCTATATTGCTTTGTGGTGTCTGTGGAACTCCTTTTAGCCATGTTTGGCTGCAGTGTGCCTGGCTGGACAATCAAAAATGAAGGGTGGGGCCACTCATTGTCTGGGAAGTGTATATATAGGACAATCATAAACTGCAGTAGACTGACTACCTTCATTATGGGTAAAGTGGTACAGAAGGCACAGGAGTCTGGTGTGAATATGAAACAGCCAACAGCAAGTACAAAACCGAAGGTGAAGACCCCATATCAGTCTAAATCCAGAGGTGTTGGCAAGGTAAGATTACCATAACTAAGCTCCCCCCCACTTTCCCCACTGATATTTTCTCCCTCAATCTCCCTCAACATTCTTGCTGTTTCCTTGCCTGGCAAAATCCCCCTCCCCAGTCTACACGCTCTCGTGAAACCCTTACCCACGCATACCTCATCTTTAATCAATGCCCTTCTGACTTCTCTGTTGTCATTTAAGGGCCTGAAGACCACAGGAAAGGCAAAAAGACCACTTCAGGGGACTCCAAATAAGAAAGTTCGTGAGAAGACCAGCACTCCTGTGAAGAAAACTAAGAAGACCAAAGGAACAACACTATTTGGCCATTATCATCGACTGAATGAAAAGCTCAATAAAAGTGACCCCAAGGAAGAAAAAAAGAATGTGGAGAACTCTACAGTTTCAAGTGATGGCCAGGGTAACTGAGAAATATTTGCTAATGTTACGTGGCCAATCATGTAAACACTGAATTTTTCACCAATGTGATGGTGATATGGTGATACAAATAAAAAGAAACCTGATGTGAAAGATTCATTTCTTGTGAGTTTTGTGATGGTGGGGGAGGAATGAAGGGAAGAATCAGGTGTGTGACAAGGGAGGGAAATGGTCCTGAATGGGTTAGCATCATACCAACAGGTCCACCGTTAGGCAGACATGGAAGTAAAGGACTGAGTGAGGATGGAGCTTTGAACATAAAGTTCTTCCTGTTTTTGTAATTATATTTATTAGAGAGAGAGAGAGAGAGAGAAAGAGAAATCACATGCGTGTGTGCCAGGTCAAAGCCAGGAGTCTGAAACACCTTCCAGGTCTCCCACATGGGTGGCAGGGGCTGAATTACTTGAGTCGTATTCCACTGCTTTCCCAGGCACATTACCAGGGAGCTGGATTGGAAGTAGAACAACTGGGAGTGAAACTGATACTCAAGTGGGATACCAGCAGTACCCAAGGACTAATGTAATAGTTCATGGAAGCCACAAATCCCACAGTGATTACTCTACTTATGAAAAGTATGTTGGGGCAGATATATGGAGCTGTTGGTGGCAATTGGCTTGGGATGCCCCCAGCTCACATTGGATTGTTTGGGTTTGATTTCCAGCTCTGCTCCCAATTCCAGCTTCCTGATCAAGTGCACCCTGGTGGCAGCAAGTGATATTTCAGTAATTGTGCCCCAATGATCCACATCACACACCCAGACTAACTTCCTGACTCTTGGCTTTGGCCTTGGCCAGCCCTAGCTGTTGCAACCATTTGAAGAGTGAACCAGTGGATATAAGATCTCCCTGTTTTTCTTTCTTTCTATGTGTCTTTGTGCCTTTCAAATAAAATGAAAACTTAAAAAAAGGAAATTTTAAAAGTACAAATGCACACACACACACAAATAAATAGACATAATTCTTACTCCTATGATCCTATGATCGCTACACATGTCTGGCCTGGCCAGGATGAAGCCAGGATACTGAAACTGCATTTAACTCTCCCACATGGCACGCAGGAGCCTAACTAATTGGTTAATCTTCCACTGCTTTCCTAGCACAGTAACAGGGAGCTGGATTTGAGGTTGAGAAGCCGGAACTTGAAATGGTGCAGATATGGAATGGTGGCGCCCCAGGCAAAAGCTTACCTTACTGTACCATGATGCTGGCCCAGGTACTTCTTCCTCCTTACATTTTATCATATAAGGAAGGATGAAAGCAACTTGTTGCTTCTGTGTACATGTTAGCAGAGGGTGAAGGACATCACTTCCTGATGTACATTTCCAGAACCCATATGATGCACAGTTCATGGGCGCTTTCACTATGCCCAAAATAGGCAACTGAATCAGCTGCAGGCCACCTACCTCATAATGGTACTTGACACACCCACCCACCATGTGCTGTGCACTGCTCAATGCCCTTATAAGGGCAAAAATGGTCACCCTAATCAGAAGTTACCAAAGGCACCAAAGGGACTAATATACTGGTGATTGGAAGTCACAAATCCCACACTGATTACCCAACTTATAGTGTGTGGACAGGTGTTTGGAATTGGGAGTGTGACACTGCTTGGAATGCCTCCATCCCATTTTGGAATGCCTGTGTTTGATTTCAAGCTCAGCTGCCAATTCCAGCTGGCTGCTAATGTGCACCCAGGGAGGTATTAGGTGATAGTTTGTATACCAGTGTAACAGACCCACCTGAATTTCAGATTCATGACTTGTCCTGGGCCAGCCATGGCTCTTGAACCCATTTAGGAAGTAAACCAGAAGATGGAAGATCTCTCTTTTTTATATTTGATGTCTTTTACCATTCAAAAAAAACCTGAAAATAGATAAATGTAATTTTAAAAAATTGACTTGAAAGGTAGAACTACAGAAAGAGATAAAGGGAACTCTTCCATCAGCGTTCATATTCCAAATGGCCATTATGGCCATGCCAGTGCCAGGCCAAAGGCTGGGTCCTTGAATGCAATTTAAGTCTCTCATATGGGTGGCAGGGACATAATTATTTGGGCCATCTTCTACTTTTCTTGGTATTTTAGCAGGCAGCTAGATTGGAAATAGAGAAGCCAAGACCAGGACCAGTGCTCATATCAGGTGCCAGCATCACAGGCAGCAGCTTAACTTGCTATGCCAGGATACCAGGGATCGAATTAATTAGGCCATCTTCTGTTGTTTTCCCAGGCATACTATCAGGGAACTGAATTGAAAGTGGAGCAGCTTAGGGTCTGGTGCTGTGGCCTAGTAGGTAAAGCCACTGCCTACAATGCCGGCATTCCATATGGGCGCTGGTTCATGTCCTGGCTGATCTACTTCTGATCCAGCCCCCTGCTATGGTTTGGGAAAGCAGTAGAAGATGGCCCAAGTCCTTGGGCCCCAGTACCTGCATGGGAAGACCCGGAGGAGGCTTCTGGCTTCAGATCAGTGCAGCTCCAGCCGTTGTGGCCAATTGGGGAGTGAACCAGTGGATGGAAGACCTCTCTCTCTCTCTCTCTCTCTCTCTGCCTCTCTTCACTTGGTGTAACTTTCTCTTTGACTTTCAAATAAATAAATAAATCTTAAAAAAAGAAATTAGAGCTGCTTAGACTCTAACAGGCGCTGATATAGGATGCTGATATTGCAAGTTGTGGCATAACCCACTGTACCACAAGGCCAGCATCCGAATTCCTCCTTACACTTATCTTGTAAGCAGGGAACAGAAGGATTGGTGTTTCTGGGTATATGTTAGCAGAGGGTAAAGTGCCACCACTTTAAGTTTTCAGAACCCATTCAAGGTATAGTGCATGGGCAGTGTCACTATGCCCCAAATAGGCAGCATAGTCCCCTGCAGGCCACCTACCTCACAGTGGTGCTTATCACACCTACCACCATGTGCTGCTGCATACTGCTGAATGCCCATATAAGGGCAAAAATGGTCACCCTAATCAAACTTACCAACAGTACTCCAAGAACTAATGTACTGGTGAGTAGAAGCCACAAATCCAACAATGATTACTCTCTTAAAATGGAATAGTGTGTGGGAGCAAGTATTTGGGACTGTGGGTGAGACACATGTTCGGATGTCTCCATCCCATATCAGAATGCTGAAATTTGAGTTCTGGCTCTGTTCTCAATCCCAGCTTCCTAAAAATGTGTACCTTGGAGGAAGCAGGTGAATATACAAATAATAGTGTCCCTATTATGCATGTAGGAGACCCAGACTGAGTTTCTGACACCTGGCTTTGACCTGGGACAGCCCTGGCTCTTACAGCCTTTTGGTAGTGAACCAGCAGATGGAAAATCTCTCTGATTTTGTGTTTTCTATCTGTAAGTCTTTTTACCTTTATATAAAATAAAGATAAATATAAATTTTTAAAAATGTTAATGTATTTATTTCAAAAGCAGAGTTAGAGAGAGGGAGGGAGGGAGGGAGAGGGAGAGGGGCTGACCAATTTTCCGTCAGCTGGTTCACATACTACAAATGGCTGTAGTGGCTGTGGCAGGGCCAGGCCAAGGCCTGCAGCCTGGAAAGCAGTTTAGGTCTAACTTATAGGTGGTAGGGACCTAACTAATTGGGCCACCTTCTGCTGTTTTCCCAGGCTGATTAGCAGGGAGCTGGATTGGAAGCAGAGCACCTGGGACTCGAACCAGCAGGCATATGGAATGCCCACATTGCAGACTGCAGTATAACCAAAACTTCATCCCTTCACTTTATTCTGTAAGCAGGGAGGGTAGGGACTTGGTGTTTCTGTGTATAGTTTAGCAGAGGGTGAAGGGTGTCACTTCACAATGTACGTTCCCAGAACCAGTATCATGCATAGCACATGGGTATTATTACCATGCCCAAAATAGTCAACAAAATAACCTGCAGGCCACTCACCTCGTAGTGGTACTTATTACATCCACCCACCTTGTGCTGTACACTGCTGAATGCCTTTATGAGAGAAAAGTTGTCACCCTATTGAAGTTATCAACAGTACCCCAAGAACTAAAATAATGGTGAATGGAAGCCACAGATCCAACACTGATTATTCCACTTAAGAATTGTGGAGTGTTTGGGGCCAATGTTATGGCACAGTGGGTTAAACCACAGTCTGCAATGTCAACATCCTGTATGGATGCCGGTTTGAGTCCCAGCTGCTCCACCTCTGATGCATCTCCCTGCTAATGCACATAGGAAAGCAGCAGAAGATAGCTCAAGTGCTTGTGTCCCTGCACCCTTGTGGGTGACTCTGATGAGTCGCTAGCTCCTTGCTTCTGCTTGGCCCATCTGGTTGAGTGAACAAGCAGATAAAATATATCTATTTCTCCATCTCCTCCTCTTCCTCCTCCTCCTCCTCCTCCTCCTCCATCCCCACCCCCACCTGCATCTCCTGCATCTCCTGCATCTCCTCCATCTCCTCCATCTCCTCCATCTCCTCCTCCTCCTCCTCCTTCTCCTCCATCTCCATCTCCTCCATCTCCATGTCCTCCATCTCCATCTCCTCCATCTCCATCTCCAACTCCAACTCCAACTCCAACTCCAACTCCATCTGTCTCCCTTTTCTCTAATTCTGCCTGTAAAATAAATCAATATTGTTTTTCAAAAAATAAAAATAAAAGAATTGTGGTGTAGGAACAGGTCTTTGGCTCTGTCTGAGACACTGCTTGGGATGCCTCCATCTTGAGTTCTGATTTTGATCTCAATTGCAGTTTCCCTCTAATGTGCACCATAGATGGTAGCAGGTGATAGTCTGAGTAGTTGTATCCCTATTATCCATGTGAGAGTCCCAGATTGAGTTCTCCACTCATGGCTTTAGTCTGAACTATTCTTTGCTGTTGCATCCATTTGAGGAATGAACCAGTGGATGGAAGATCTCCCTGTTTTCCTGTGTTTCTATTTATATGTCTTTATGCCTTTCAAGCAAAATGAAAATAGATAAATGCAATGTTTATTTTTTTGATATGCAGAGGTACATAGAGAGATGAAAAGACACACAGGGAGGGAGGGAGGGAGGGAGAGAGAGAGAGAGAGAGAGAGAGAAAATCTTCTAGCTGTTGATTATCTTCTAAAATGGCTGCAAGAGCCAAGGCTGGGCCAGGCCAAAGACAGTGGTTTAGAACTCCATCCAAATCTCCCACATGGATGGCAGAGGCCCAAGTACTTGGGCTATTTTCCTTTGCTTTCTCTGGCTTATTAGCATGCAGCTAGATTGGAAGTGGAGCAGCTTAGACTCAAATCTGCGCTCATATTGGATGCTGGTATCTCAGGCATTGGCTTATTCCAGTGCACTACAGGGCCTGCCCACATTATTATCTTAACTTCTATGAAATCAACTGTTTTCAATTCCACATATGAATGAGAACATGTCATAAATTTTCCTTTTATACTTGTTACATATGTTTATAATTGTTAGGTATGTATATGTTTATAATTTTTATATCATCTTGATAGATTTTCCTTTTACACCAAGATATATAATGTATGTAAAGACACAGAAAGCCTTTTGTTATCTCTGTAATTTTTAAATTTAAAGTCTATTTTGTTTGATATGTGTATAGCCACATTCATTATCTTTCATATACTATTTTCTTGGATTATTTTCCCTATCATTTTCCTTTCTGTTTGTAGTGAAACATTAGAAACAACATACAATTGTGTCATTTTTATTTTAAATATTTATTTTATTTATTTGAAAGGTAGAGTTACAGAGAAAGGGGGAGGCAGGGAGGGAGGGAGAGAGTGAGAGAGAGTGAGAGAGAGAGAGCCATTTCTTCTATCCTCCACTGGTGCACTCCCGAAATGGCCACAACAGCCAGGCCTCGGCCAGGCTGAAGCTAGGAGCCAGGGATTTCTTCCAGGTCTCCCCTGTGGGTGCAAAGGACCAAGCACTTGGGCCATCTTCTGGTTTTGCAGGTGCATTAGCAGGGAGCTGAATCAGAAGTGGAGCAGCTGGGGCTTGAACAAGTACACATATGGGAGGTCAGCATCCCAGGTGGATGCTTAACCTGCTATGCCACAACACTGGCTCTGCAATATGTTTTTAAAGCCATATGTTCTCTCTATTGTGTAATTAGAGTTGAATTTTTTACTTCCTAAGGAATTACTAACAAAGAATCAATTGCTCATGCCATTTTATTATTTCTCTCTGTGTTATACCTTTTGTTCCCTCAGTTCCTTTATTACTGCCTCCTTTTGTGTTAATTTTTATCTAGTATACTAGTTTGATTTTCTTGTTGGCATATTTTTAGTTATTTTCTTTGTTATGACTTTGTGAATTACAATTAGCATCTTAAAATATAGCAATCTAGTTTGAATTAATGCCAAGTTAGTTTCAATAAGGCTCCTATTCTGTGGCCCTGTTTTTACTGTCATTGTCATGAATCTTTACCCATTCTGTGCCCATTAATGTAAGATTATAATCACTGTTTTATGTACATGTTTTGTAAGTCATAAAACACAAGATTTGGGCTTTACTATTAACTACATAGTTACCTTTATCAGTTTCTTTCTTATTTCTATGATTTCATGTTAATATTTAATGTTACTCATTTCAACTTTGAAAGGCATTTTTTTCATTTCTTTAGGGCAGGTGTGCTAGCAGAGAAATTTTTGTTTTTATTGATCTTGAAATGTCTAATTTTCCTTCCATTTTTGATGGTTATTTTTGCTATATATACAATCCTTGGTTTACAGTTTTACTATTTCTTATCTGTCAGAACTTTGAATATATCATCCCACTGCATTCTGACCTCCATGGTATAGGATACAAAATCATCTGATCCTCTTACAGCTGGTGGAATGAGGTGAAAATGTCATATCAAGATGGCCACTGAGGTGAAAAGTTCATGCCAAGATGGCTGCTGAGGTGAAAAGTCATGCCAAGATGGCCTCTGATGACAGAAACTGCCTGGCAACAGGCTGTGATTGGATGGCTTCAGAAACCACGTGACAACAGAGGAAACCACATGACAACAGAGCCTGACTGACAGCAGGCCGTGATTGGGTGGTTTCAGAAACTGCCTGGCGACAAGAGCCTGACTGGCAACAGGCTGTGATTAGATGGCTTTGGAAACTGCCTGGCAACAGGCTGTGATTGGTTGGGCCATAGACCGCCCCTTGACTGGATTGGCTGGTCTTCGCTATATAAGCTGTTGTATTAACTCAAATAAACAAGTCTGCGGGGCTGCTTGACTCAAGTCTGCTTTCACCCAACTCCCAGGGTCTGTGTGGTGACTCCGCACCTCTTGCCCCCACCACGCTCCTCCTCTCAGAAACGAATCCACTGCAACATTGTTGAGAAATCAACTGCAACAATGATACTCATTGCATTCCTAAAATTTGACTATACTATGCCTCCATGTGGATCTCTTTTGCCTTTTTCCTGCTTAGTTTTCAGTGAGTTTCTTGGGTATCTAGATTCGTGCTTTGAATCAAATTTGAAAATTTATCATTAATTATTTCTTCAAATATTCTTTCTTCACATTTCTCCTCTTCTGCATCTATAACTCACTTAAAGTATATCTGTATGTTTGATATTGTCCTACAGGTCCCAGAATTTCTACTTATTTTTGTTTTAATTCTTCCTGACTTCAGATTAGATGCTTTCAATTTACCTCTCTTTAAGTTTGCTTATTCTTCCTTCAGCTATTCAACTTTAAACTTCATCCACTCTAGTGAATTTGTAATTTCTGTTATTGTATTATTCAGCTCCATATTTTTTTTCACATTTTCTCTCTTTATTGCTATTCTCCATGTGTTGAAACATGATTTTCTTCTAGTTGCCTCTAGTTTTCCACTCTTTGGCCATATTTAAGACTATTGATTTTAAATCTTTGTCTAATAATTTATGTATATTGCCTCAAATATGGCTTCTGTTAGTTTCTTTTTTTATATGAATGTGCTGTTTTCTTATTTCTTTGCAGGTTGTGTGTATTTTTTGTTGTTGAAAGCTGAACATTAATGTATTATACTATTTCTGGATATCTGATTCTCTCCTTTTGCTAGCATTTTTCGTTGCTACTTATTGTAGGTTATGGTTGTAGGTTTGTTTAGTGACTTTTATAAATTATTTTGGTAAGTGTTATAAAATTTGTTGTATGTGCTCATTGAAATTTCTGTTCCATCTGCTTAGTCTTCCTGTAGTTATTTGGAAGAGATTCTCTTAAGTGCCTGGAGCCAAAAAGAAAAGAAAAGAAATGCTCTCATACACTTTGCAGATTATCAGTGTTTGGGGGCATTCCTTCAGTGTTTGCAATGTTTATAATTCTATAAATTCACTTTTTGTTTAGGTAGAACGTAAGTATGAACCAAGAGTGAAATCTTACTCTCTCCCAGGTATTTTTGAGCATAAATCTAGTTCTGGGGAAGTGCATGGTTTTTTAGACACCTTGGTATAAGGGGAACATTTTTGAAGGACTTATTCTCCCATGCATCTCCTTCCATCTCTGTAGGGTTTTTCAACTATCTGATGCTTATCTTGTCTATTGTATCTTACCTTATGGTTGTGGGTTGTATATGCCTTTAAATGCTTTTGAAGAATGCCACCCAGAAAGCTGCTTCTGTCATGAGACAATTACAAGGAGAGTGAAATAAAATTCAGTCTCTAATTTAATCTCTCAGGGAACTGACAGTTCAAATAACATGACCAAAATTCTTTATAAAATCATTAATACACTCTCTACCACTGACAACCCATACCAGGATCATGGCTGCCATCTCCAAGGCAATCTGATTTTAGCATTATCAGGGGGTTATTGGCAAATAAGTAAAAATATCATTGCATTTTCTTAACAAAATTTAGCAGGTTCTTTATTTTAGTTGTTGTTTTAAAACTAATCTTGATTATTTTTTAAAAAAGATTTATTTGAGAGATAGAGTTACAGACATAGAGAGAGAAACGCAGAGAGAGAGGTCTTCCATCCACTGGTTCACTCTCTAAATGGCTGCAATGACCAGAGCTAGGAAGATCTGAAGCCAGGAGCCAGGAGCTTCTTCCAGGTCTCCCATGTGGGTGCAGGGGCCCAAGCACTTGGATCCTCTTCCACTGCTTTCCCAGGCCATTAGCAAGAGCTGAGCTGGAAGAGGAGCAGCAGACACACTAACATAGTATGGGCACTAACATAGTATGCCACAGTGCTGGCCCAGCAGGTTCTTTTTACATTCATGATTTCTTCTGGTAATTTTAACTCTTTTATGAAGTTTCATAGTTTTAGAAAAGTTGATTCTGAGAAATTTTGCCACCTTGAACATTATGTCCTTAGTGAAATGGATCCTTGGAGTCTCCTACTTTGCATTTTCTGTGATATCACCTGGCTATTATATATCTTTAATATACATATTATATACACATATTCTAGGTTACATCATCATTGTATTCTGACTTCATTCATTTATTATGTATGCATTTTGAATGTTAGATGGCAAAAATCAAGAGAGCTAATCCTTGGCAACCCAATAAATCCCCTTAACTCTCATGTAACTGAAACAACCATGATGTTTGAATTTGTAGGAAAAGCATCATCTACCGTGGCATGTATATCTATTGAATGTGACAGAAAATAGGAAAGTTTACTAGTTTAATAATAATAAGCAGAATATACTCTACTGTGTATATAAAAAACAAACCAGCCACCACACCCTGTATTAACTGAACATATCCTTATGTTACTAATAGAATAACAGTAGTGTTATTGGAGCTGATAGTACTAGACATAATAATAGAAGTAGTAGTAATAATGAAAAAGAACATTTTCTGAATAACATGTGCATGGCAGAAAAGGCAATTCAGGTTTTAATGTGAATTTTCATTTTTGACATTGTCAAAAATATGTACTAATACACACTTAATATTCCTATAACTCAGATTTGACAAGAGAATTAATTAATCATGTAGAAAATGCACTTAGAAACTGAAAAACTACTGAAATCCAAAAGCAGTCATTGTATCAAAACAGCAAATTCTGTGTCTATCATATACCATGTAAGTATAAAAGTCTAATTTTTTTTGGCAACTTAATTAACTGCCAAGAGATCAAGAATTCTTTTTTTTTCTTTTAAAAATTTACTTATTTATTTGAAAGGCAGAATTATGGAGAGAGAGAGAGACAGACAGACAGACAGATACAGACAGACAGACAGACAAAGAGAGTGAGAGAGATCTTCCATAAGCTGGTTCACTCCCCAAATGGCCACAATGATCATGACTGGGCCATTCTGTATCTCACCTGGGTTGCAGGAGCCCAAGCACTTGTATCATCCTCCACTGCTTTCCCAGGCACATTAGCAGGGAGCTGGATCAGAAGTGGAACAGCCTGTACTTGAATCAGCACTCCTGTGGGATACCAGCATTGCAGGAGGCAGCTTAACTTGTTGTGCCACAACTCCAGCACCTAGAAATTCTTACTGTGAACTAAAATTTCTCTTTTTCTGTTATCTGAAGTTATGTAGGTACTAACATTTCAGGAGGCCCTCATGACAAAGACTTATAATGAGGACATGAAGGCCTGCCAAAAATATGATTTTAGACCTCAACCGTCTAAATAACATGAACCTTTGCAAAATGAGAGTTGAGGGCGCTGATAAAAGGTAGTCCAAAAGTGAATGTGCTATATAGTCTTTTTAATAGTATTATTTAAACATGTTTAACAATAAGGATATGTAGCAAGATGATTATCTTAAGCTTCATCTTGAAACCTGTAGGTATAGTCATACAAATGGAATAATCTAAAAGACAATAAGAATGGTAGAGGAAAGATGGTCTAGTGAATAGGGAATCATAAAATATAAAAACAATCAGCATGTTTCTTGTCCAGAGTTTTGTTATGAGGGATTGGCTTACATGATTATAGAAGCTAAAAAATCCCACAATCTGTCATCTGTAAGCTGGACGCTCAAGAAAGCCAGTAGTAGAGCTCTAATCTAAGTCTGAAGGACTGAGAGCCAGATGAATGAATGGTGTAAGTCCCAGACCATATTTGCAGACTTGAAAACCAGGAAGCCTATTATGCAAGTTCTAGTCCAACTTCAGAACCAGATTACTGACATGCCAGGGCAGGAAAAGATGGCATGTCTCAGCTCAAAGGGAGAGTGAATTCATCCTTCCTCCACTTTTCTTTTTCCTTTTTGGGTTCATAACAGATTGGATGATAACTACCCACACTGGTGAAGGAGATCTTCATTACTTAATCTACAAATGCAACTGCTAATCTCTTCCAGGAAAAGTCACAGACACACCCAGAATTAATCTACTGGTTATCTGGGTATTCCTTAATACAATCAAGTTGACATAAAATGAAGCATCATTTTTATCATATCCTTTCCCAAACATCTTGTGAAAGGGGCAACATAGTTTTCCAAAGAACAGAAAAGCTGGACTATATAATTCATTAGTTGCTATATTAGGGGATGAACAAGATCTTATTAAGCATAATACAGTTTCATTAAATTGTCACAGACCATTTCAATGTAAAATAATTTTGTAACATAGGATCATTTCTTTTTGAATAAGCTGATAATATTTAGAATATTTTGTAATCTAAAAATGTAAAACAGATATGTTTATATTATCACTATGTTCTTTTTTACACCATTTAATTCATATTCATTAGTGTCACTATAATTTCTTCACCAGAAATTACTTATAAATATATAAAGAATGTGTGAAATCATCTCATTTTTAGTGAAGAGTAATACTACCCATCCAATAGGAGGGATTTTTGGCTTCATGCTCTGACTTGTCTGTGGTCCAAGTGGCTGATAAGGCCCAGTGTATTAGCCAGGAGTAAGGTTGTTCAGTTGCTGATGATTCACTGTTTGAACAGTAGTAAGTCTGGCATGCAGTGTTAAGCTCATACAGCCCATTTGTATTGACCTTAGTAAACATTCAAATACGGCATAAGTCATTTTACCTTTCAATTTCTCCCAGACCCCTGGCTGATGCAGATGATTATTTTATTTTTACTCATCAGAATAACAATGGTATTCAAGTTTCACTACAACTACCAGTTCACAACTATGAAGAAGCGAAGTAGTTATATTTCATAACTAATCACTTACCGGGCATGCAATTTCTATGATGATTTTATGTAGATTATATCATTTTACCCTTTGGAAAAACTCAAGTTACCAAATTTTTCAGTAATTCACTGATACATGTTTGAAGTGAGGATTGGTGAGAGAAGACAGGTAAGGTAGTTTTAGGACCTGAAAATCAAAAATGAAAAAAATGATTATATTGTGCAACATGCCATACTTAAGAGCTAATTATGGCATTAATTTCCTGTTCACAGCCTATGTAACTACTAATAGATTCATTAAACACACACACACAAATATTACTGCCTATTAGCAAAAATTGTACATGAAATTGATTTTATTTGAAATCATGAATTTTCCAGTTTTTGGTGTTTCATTAGGAAAAATTTAAAAATCCTTAAGAAGACTGGTAGCAATAACAACCATTATAATAAGGCAGAGTTCTCAGAATTGATGCTGCTGTAGCCTGTGTTGCTGTGGAACAGGTTAAGCCATGCCTTGCTGTAACAGCACTCTATATCAGAGCACCAGCCCAAGAACAGCTACACCACATCCAATCCAGCTTTCTGCTAATATGCCTGAGAAAGCAGCAAATCATGTCCCAAATACTTGGGCCTCTGCCACTTTTGTGGGAAACTAGGCTGGAATTCTTAGCTCCTGGTCTCAGTTAGGCCCTGCCCCAGCTGCTGCAACCATTTTCATAGTAAACCAGTGAATGGAAGATCTCTCTTTCTGTCTCCTTCTCCCTCTGTCACTCTGCCTTCCAAATTGAAGTAAATGAATGAATTAGTGAATAAATGAATATTTTTAAAAAAAGAATTGAAGTTGCTCCTGGTGAGACACTGACTAGGGTGATGTAGGACTATATATATATACAAACAAATCTCAAAATGTAAAACCATAATTTCTCATGTAGAAATAAATGAGGTGTAAAAATAACCAGCAGTTAATAATAGAGAAAAACAAAGATAAAAAATGAATCCCTTCTCAGATAACCAACAATAATATTTAGCAAAAGCATGGAAATAAGTATCCAGGCAAAACAGAGAGGAAGCTAATCCGTCCTAGAAAAATACATTTACTTTCCAGATACCTATGCAGTAAATAACATAATTTTCTTGTAGAAGATATAATTAAAAGAACTGTTTTTAATTAAACATTATATTAAAATACAATATACGTACCATGAAACACACATAAGTGTACAGATCAATGAGTTTTTTGTGATAACATTTATGACCAACACTGAACTTAAGAAAAAATAATTACTAGTATCCCAAGCATACTCATTATTCTGCACCTTCCATGTCTTTTTCATATCTTTTTCTTAGCATGTGAAACAAGAAAATGTTCTCATTTACATGGCATGATTTAGTTAAACAATATTTATAACTGTATACCAAATGATCTGACATCCACAGAATTTTTATCCCTTCTCTGTATATAAGCTACTATAAATAAAAGAAAACATGATATTTGTCTTTCAGGGCCTGGCTTATTTCACATAGCACAATGATTTCCAATTGCATCCATTTTGTTGCAAATGTCAGCAATGGAGCTCGTCTGTTTTGTAACACTATATCCGCTAGTGAGCTGACCTGATTTTGAAGGCCCCAAATAGAATCTGCCAAAGTTTAAATGAATCTGGTGACCTCCTCTTGCAGTTGTTGGAGCTGTTTTTAGACCAGTTAATAGCCATACCATCATGAACTAGAGCAGGTGCCAAGATCATCACTGAAGAGAGGAATCTGCAAAGCTGATTCTAACCAACATTCTTCTTTATGGTTGAGTAATATTCCATCATGTATATACACAAATTTTTTACCCAGTCATCATTTGATAGATGTCTATGTTGAGTCCATATTGAAAGGAAAGGACACCACAAAACACACCAAACAATGAAGTAAGGGAAAGGTTTATTGTCAGCCAAAAAGGCTGCTTCTCTGTGCACAAGAGAAACAGCACCCTAAATTAGAAGAATGGATCTTACATAGTCTAGCAGAAATGAAGGAGTAAGAACACTAAATTCCATTGAATAGGGGAAGGGCAACGCATATGATTGGGCTACCCAGTCACCTGACTTCTGGTAAGTAAGGCTGGGCTTCTGAAATGGTGCTGGAGGTTTCAGATGGCACCTCAGATAAGATGGCACCAGTTTCATTAACATTCCCCCCTTTTGTTTTTTATAAAGCAAGTGTTATATGGGATTATATCAGCTCAGAAAGTCCAAGAGGGGTGGAGGAATGGTGGCCTATCTTCTAGCACTACTTCCTGCTGACATGGGGTGTTGAGTTACTCTCTGCTGTCATAGGGAGATGTCTTAAGCCGTGGTCTCCTGGGTGGGGATCCAAGTATATCCCTGTAGTAGCATTTCGTTGACTGCCTAGTTGGTGTAGGCTCTTGTTCATTCCATTATCACCCCATGTAAGCACTTAAACAGACAAGGAAGTATAAAAGCCAGGGTGAGAATAGCACCCAATGGTCCTAGGAGTGGCATTAACCAAGTGGTGAGGGAACTCTATAGGGAAGAAATGAGACTCCCTGGACTCTAGGGAAAACTCTTTAATAGATGTGTCAATTTGTTGGAATCGTTAACATTTTGCTCTACC